>NW_026975031.1:0-260500 GCF_030014295.1 Loxodonta africana
CATAGAGAGATAGTATTAGAACCGCAAGGCCTAACCGGAACCCTCACCCAAACCCTAACCCTAAACTACACCTCTAACCCCTAACGCCTTATCATAACGGTAATCCTAACCCTAACCAACCCTAACCCTAAAACTAACCCTCACCCCAACCACAAAGCCTAACACAACCATGACCCTAACCCTAAACGTAACACTAAACTTAACCCTAACCTTAAATCTAACCCTAACCCTAAACTGAACACAACCCCTGAACGTAACCCTAACCCTGAACATAACCTTAACACTAACCTGAAAACAAGCCCAAACCTTGGCCATAACCCTAACCCTCACCCTATCTTAAACTTCACCGTATCCCTAACCTAAAACTCACCCTGACTTTAACCCTAACCCTCCCCATAAACCTAACCCTCACCTTAACCTTGGCCCACCTGTAACCCGAAACCTAACCCTTACAATAACTCTGACCTAATCCTCGCCCTAAACCTAATTCTAATTCTAACCCTGACCCTAACCCTAACCTAACCTCAACCCTATCTTTAAGCCTACCATAAACTTAAACCTAACCCTAACCCTTAACCTTAACTCTAACCCTAACCCTAGCCCTAACCCTAACCTTAACGGTAACACTTACCCAGAACCCTCACCTTAACTGTAAATGTAACTCTAACTCTTACCCTAACCCTAAACTTAACCCTAATTATAACCTTAACCTAAACCTAACTGAAACAGTAACCCTTAACCCTAACTCTAATCCTAATCCTTAGCCTAAAACTAACTTAACCCTAAACCTAACCCTAACCACTGACCCTAACTCTAACCCTAACCCTGAGCCGAAAAAAACCCTCACCCTGAACCAGAATTTCACCCTAAAGCATAACGCTAAGCGTACCTAACTTCATTCAAACCCGAACCCTAAGCAAAACTAACACTAACACTACACGTAACCCTAACCCTAAACCTAACCCTAACCCTGACTCTGACCTGAACCCAAACCCCTAACCCCAACCCTCTCGCTTCACATAAACTTCTCTGTAACCCTAGCCCTAAAACTAAACGTAACACTAAATCTCCCCTAACCCTGACCGTACCATAAACGTAACCCTAACTCTAACTCAAAACTAACCCTGACCCTAACCCTAACTCTAACCCTAATCCTAACCCTAAAACTTACCCTACACACTCAGCTTCAATGGAAACCTAGCACTAACCCTCATCTTACCATCTAAACCTAACCTCAACCCTTAACCTAACCCTATCTATAACCTTCACCTAGCCCTAAACCTAAACATGACTTAACCCTAACACTAACCCTAACCCTAAATCTAAACCTAACCTTAACCCTACACTTAATCCTAACCTAAGCTCTAACCCTAACCCCTAACGCTAACCCTAAGCTCAACCCTCACCCTTCAATTAACTTTACCCCAGCTGTAGCCCTAACCCTAAGCCGAACCCTAAACCTGACCCTAACATTAACCCAAACACCTAACCCTAACCCTAAGCCTAATCCTAAACCTAACCCTAACCTTAACCCAAATGCCTAACCCTAACCCTAACCCTCATCCTTAACCTAAACTTCACCCTAAACCTAAGGCTAACCCTAACCCTGAAAGTAAAGCTAAGCTTAACTATCCCCTAACTCTAGCCCTGACCCTAAACCTAATGCTAACCCTAGCCCTAACAGTAACACCCTAAAACATCAGCTTAATGGAAACTTAACACTAACCCTCCCATGAACCCCTAACCCTAACCCTACCCCGCATCCTACACCTAACCCAGACCTAAACCTAACCCTTTCTCTAACCCTAAATAACCCTAACCTTAACTCTACCCTAACCCTAACAACAACTCTGAACCTGACCATAACCATCATCCTAAACCCTAACACTAACTCCAACTCTAAATCTAACCCTAAGCTAGCCCTACCCTTTACCGTAAACCTAGCCTTAACCCTAACCTTACCCCTACCCAAACCCTAACGCTATACCTAACCCGAACACTAACCTTAACCCTACTCTAACCTTAAGCCTAACCCTGACTATTAACTGAAACTTCACCCTAACCCTAAGCCTAACTCTAACTCTAACCCTAACCATAACAATGACCCTAAACCCTCGCCTTAACTGTAAACCTAACCCTAACCCTCACCCTAATCCTTAACCGTATCCCCAACCCTAAACCTAACGCTATCCCCAAACTTATCCCTAACCCTAACCCTAATACGAACAGTAACCCAAATCTAACCCTAACCCTAATATTAAACCTAAACTTAAATCTACCCTAACCATAAACCTAACCCTAACACCCTAAACCTAACGTCTAACACCGTCTATAATCCTAACCCTTACCATAACCCTCACCCTTAACCTAAACTTCACACTAACCCTAAACCTAACCTAACGCTGACCCTAGACATAACGCCTAACCCTCACCGAACCCTAAACCTATCCTTAACACTAACCTGCACACAAACCCAAACCCTAGCCCTCACCATAAAAATAACCCTCACCCTATCCTGAACTTCATCCAAACACTAACCATAACCTTAACCCTAAACCTAGACCTAACCCAAACCCTAACCTTAAACCTAACTCTAAGAATAACGCTAGTCCATCTGTAACCCTAAACCGAACACTTACAATAGCCCTGAACCTAACCTAAAATAATCCTAATCCTAACCCTAGACCTAATCCTAACCCTACCCCTAACCCTTACCCTAAATAGAACACTAAGTCTAACCCTCAACATGGACCTAAAGCTAATTCTTACCCTACACCTAACCCTAATCCTAAACCAAACCCTAACTCTGACTATAACCCTAATCGAGACAATTACCCTAAACCCTCACCTTAACTGGAAAACTAACCGTAACCCGCACCCTAAATCCTAACCGTATCCCACAACCCTAACCCTAATGCTATCCCTAACCCTAACCCTAACATTAACCTGAAACCCCTGAGCCCTAATGATAAACCTAACCCTAACACAAACCCTAACCCTAACACCAAAGCCTAGCAAAAACCTTAACACTAACTCTCACCCTAACTCTAACACTAACCCGAAACCGAATCATGCACCTAACCCTAAGCCTAAACCAAACCTAACCATGACCAGAACCGCAAGGCCTAACCGGAACCCTCACCCAAACCCTAACCCTAAACTACACCTCTAACCCCTAACGCCTTATCATAACGGTAATCCTAACCCTAACCAACCCTAACCTAAAACTAACCCTCACCCCAACCACAAAGCCTAACACAACCATGACCCTAACCCTAAACGTAACACTAAACTTAACCCTAACCTTAAATCTAACCCTAACCCTAAAACTGAACACAACCCCTGAACGTAACCCTAACCCTGAACATAACCTTAACACTAACCTGAAAACAAGCCCAAACCTTGGCCATAACCCTAACCCTCACCCTATCTTAAACTTCACCCTATCCCTAACCTAAAACTCACCCTGACTTTAACCCTAACCCTCCCCATAAACCTAACCCTCACCTTAACCTTGGCCCACCTGTAACCCGAAACCTAACCCTTACAATAACTCTGACCCTAATCCTCGCCCTAAACCTAATTCTAATTCTAACCCTGACCCTAACCCTAACCTAACCTCAACCCTATCTTTAAGCCTACCATAAACTTAAACCTAACCCTAACCCTTAACCTAACTCTAACCCTAACCCTAGCCCTAACCCTAACCTTAACGGTAACACTTACCCAGAACCCTCACCTTAACTGTAAATGTAACTCTAACTCTTACCCTAACCCTAAACTTAACCCTAATTATAACCTTAACCTAAACCTAACTGAAACAGTAACCCTTAACCCTAACTCTAATCCTAATCCTTAGCCTAAAACTAACCTTAACCCTAAACCTAACCCTAACCACTGACCCTAACTCTAACCCTAACCCTGAGCCGAAAAAACCCTCACCCTGAACCAGAATTTCACCCTAAAGCATAACGCTAAGCGTACCCTAACTTCATTCAAACCCGAACCTAAGCAAAACTAACACTAACACTACACGTAACCCTAACCCTAAACCTAACCCTAACCCTGACTCTGACCTGAACCCAAACCCCTAACCCAACCCTCTCGCTTCACATAAACTTCTCTGTAACCCTAGCCCTAAAACTAAACGTAACACTAAATCTCCCCTAACCCTGACCGTACCATAAACGTAACCCTAACTCTAAACTCAAAACTAACCCTGACCCTAACCCTAACTCTAACCCTAATCCTAACCCTAAAACTTACCCTACACACTCAGCTTCAATGGAAACCTAGCACTAACCCTCATCTTACCATCTAAACCTAACCTCAACCCTTAACCTAACCCTATCTATAACCTTCACCTAGCCCTAAACCTAAACATGACTTAACCCTAACACTAACCCTAACCCTAATCTAAACCTAACCTTAACCCTACACTTAATCCTAACCTAAGCTCTAACCCTAACCCCTAACGCTAACCCTAAGCTCAACCCTCACCCTTCAATTAAACTTTACCCCAGCTGTAGCCCTACCCTAAGCCGAACCCTAAACCTGACCCTAACATTAACCCAAACACCTACCCTAACCCTAAGCCTAATCCTAAACCTAACCCTAACCTTAACCCAAATGCCTAACCCTAACCCTAACCCTCATCCTTAACCTAAACTTCACCCTAAACCTAAGGCTAACCCTAACCCTGAAAGTAAAGCTAAGCCTTAACTATCCCCTAACTCTAGCCCTGACCCTAAACCTAATGCTAACCCTAGCCCTAACAGTAACACCCTAAAACATCAGCTTAATGAAACTTAACACTAACCCTCCCATGAACCCCTAACCCTAACCCTACCCCGCATCCTACACCTAACCCAGACCTAAACCTAACCCTTTCTCTAACCCTAAATTAACCCTAACCTTAACTCTACCCCAACCCTAACAACAACTCTGAACCTGACCATAACCATCATCCTAAACCCTAGCACTAACTCCAACTCTAAATCTAACCCTAAGCTAGCCCTACCCTTTACCGTAAACCTAGCCTTAACCCTAACCTTACCCCTACCCAAACCCTAACGCTATACCTAACCCGAACACTAACCTTAACCCTACTCTAACCTTAAGCCTAACCCTGACTATTAACTGAAACTTCACCCTAACCCTAAGCCTAACTCTAACTCTAACCCTAACCATAACAATGACCCTAAACCCTCGCCTTAACTGTAAACCTAACCCTAACCCTCACCCTAATCCTTAACCGTATCCCCAACCCTAAACCTAACGCTATCCCCAAACTTATCCCTAACCCTAACCCTAATACGAACAGTAACCCAAATCTAACCCTAACCCTAATATTAAACCTAAACTTAAATCTACCCTAACCATAAACCTAACCCTAACACCCTAAACCTAACGTCTAACACCGTCTATAATCCTAACCCTTACCATAACCCTCACCCTTAACCTAAACTTCACACTAACCTAAACCTAACCTAACGCTGACCCTAGACATAACGCCTAACCCTCACCGAACCCTAAACCTATCCTTAACACTAACCTGCACACAAACCCAAACCCTAGCCCTCACCATAAAAATAACCCTCACCCTATCCTGAACTTCATCCAAACACTAACCATAACCTTAACCCTAAACCTAGACCTAACCCAAACCCTAACCTTAAACCTAACTCTAAGAATAACGCTAGTCCATCTGTAACCCTAAACCGAACACTTACAATAGCCCTGAACCTAACCCTAAAATAATCCTAATCCTAACCCTAGACCTAATCCTAACCCTACCCCTAACCCTTACCCTAAATAGAACACTAAGTCTAACCCTCAACATGGACCTAAAGCTAATTCTTACCCTACACCTAACCTAATCCTAAACCAAACCCTAACTCTGACTATAACCCTAATCGAGACAATTACCCTAAACCCTCACCTTAACTGGAAAACTAACCGTAACCCGCACCCTAAATCCTAACCGTATCCCACAACCCTAACCCTAATGCTATCCCTAACCCTAACCCTAACATTAACCTGAAACCCCTGAGCCCTAATGATAAACCTAACCCTAACACAAACCCTAACCCTAACACCAAAGCCTAGCAAAAACCTTAACACTAACTCTCACCCTAACTCTAACACTAACCCGAAACCGAATCATGCACCTAACCCTAAGCCTAAACAAACCTAACCATGACCAGAACCGCAAGGCCTAACCGGAACCCTCACCAAACCCTAACCCTAAACTACACCTCTAACCCCTAACGCCTTATCATAACGGTAATCCTAACCCTAACCAACCCTAACCCTAAAACTAACCCTCACCCAACCACAAAGCCTAACACAACCATGACCCTAACCCTAAACGTAACACTAAACTTAACCCTAACCTTAAATCTAACCCTAACCCTAAAACTGAACACAACCCCTGAACGTAACCCTAACCCTGAACATAACCTTAACACTAACCTGAAAACAAGCCCAAACCTTGGCCATAACCCTAACCCTCACCCTATCTTAAACTTCACCCTATCCCTAACCTAAAAACTCACCCTGACTTTAACCCTAACCCTCCCCATAACCTAACCCTCACCTTAACCTTGGCCCACCTGTAACCCGAAACCTAACCCTTACAATAACTCTGACCCTAATCCTCGCCCTAAACCTAATTCTAATTCTAACCCTGACCCTAACCCTAACCTAACCTCAACCCTATCTTTAAGCCTACCATAAACTTAAACCTAACCCTAACCCTTAACCTTAACTCTAACCCTAACCCTAGCCCTAACCCTAACCTTAACGGTAACACTTACCCAGAACCCTCACCTTAACTGTAAATGTAACTCTAACTCTTACCCTAACCCTAAACTTAACCCTAATTATAACCTTAACCTAAACCTAACTGAAACAGTAACCCTTAACCCTAACTCTAATCCTAATCCTTAGCCTAAAACTAACCTTAACCCTAAACCTAACCCTAACCACTGACCCTAACTCTAACCCTAACCCTGAGCCGAAAAAAACCCTCACCCTTAACCAGAATTTCACCTAAAGCATAACGCTAAGCGTACCCTAACTTCATTCAAACCCGAACCCTAAGCAAAACTAACACTAACACTACACGTAACCCTAACCCTAAACCTAACCCTAACCCTGACTCTGACCTGAACCCAAACCCCTAACCCCAACCCTCTCGCTTCACATAAACTTCTCTGTAACCCTAGCCCTAAAACTAAACGTAACACTAAATCTCCCCTAACCCTGACCGTACCATAAACGTAACCCTAACTCTAAACTCAAAACTAACCCTGACCCTAACCCTAACTCTAACCCTAATCCTAACCCTAAAACTTACCCTACACACTCAGCTTCAATGGAAACCTAGCACTAACCCTCATCTTACCATCTAAACCTAACCTCAACCCTTAACCTAACCCTATCTATAACCTTCACCTAGCCCTAAACCTAAACATGACTTAACCCTAACACTAACCCTAACCCTAAATCTAAACCTAACCTTAACCCTACACTTAATCCTAACCTAAGCTCTAACCCTAACCCCTAACGCTAACCCTAAGCTCAACCCTCACCCTTCAATTAAACTTTACCCCAGCTGTAGCCCTAACCCTAAGCCGAACCCTAAACCTGACCCTAACATTAACCCAAACACCTAACCCTAACCCTAAGCCTAATCCTAAACCTAACCCTAACCTTAACCCAAATGCCTAACCCTAACCCTAACCCTCATCCTTAACCTAAACTTCACCCTAAACCTAAGGCTAACCCTAACCCTGAAAGTAAAGCTAAGCCTTAACTATCCCCTAACTCTAGCCCTGACCCTAAACCTAATGCTAACCCTAGCCCTAACAGTAACACCCTAAAACATCAGCTTAATGGAAACTTAACACTAACCCTCCCATGAACCCCTAACCCTAACCCTACCCCGCATCCTACACCTAACCCAGACCTAAACCTAACCCTTTCTCTAACCCTAAATTAACCCTAACCTTAACTCTACCCCAACCCTAACAACAACTCTGAACCTGACCATAACCATCATCCTAAACCCTAGCACTAACTCCAACTCTAAATCTAACCCTAAGCTAGCCCTACCCTTTACCGTAAACCTAGCCTTAACCCTAACCTTACCCCTACCCAAACCCTAACGCTATACCTAACCCGAACACTAACCTTAACCCTACTCTAACCTTAAGCCTAACCCTGACTATTAACTGAAACTTCACCCTAACCCTAAGCCTAACTCTAACTCTAACCCTAACCATAACAATGACCCTAAACCCTCGCCTTAACTGTAAACCTAACCCTAACCCTCACCCTAATCCTTAACCGTATCCCCAACCCTAAACCTAACGCTATCCCCAAACTTATCCCTAACCCTAACCCTAATACGAACAGTAACCCAAATCTAACCCTAACCCTAATATTAAACCTAAACTTAAATCTACCCTAACCATAAACCTAACCCTAACACCCTAAACCTAACGTCTAACACCGTCTATAATCCTAACCCTTACCATAACCCTCACCCTTAACCTAAACTTCACACTAACCCTAAACCTAACCTAACGCTGACCCTAGACATAACGCCTAACCCTCACCGAACCCTAAACCTATCCTTAACACTAACCTGCACACAAACCCAAACCCTAGCCCTCACCATAAAAATAACCCTCACCCTATCCTGAACTTCATCCAAACACTAACCATAACCTTAACCCTAAACCTAGACCTAACCCAAACCCTAACCTTAAACCTAACTCTAAGAATAACGCTAGTCCATCTGTAACCCTAAACCGAACACTTACAATAGCCCTGAACCTAACCCTAAAATAATCCTAATCCTAACCCTAGACCTAATCCTAACCCTACCCCTAACCCTTACCCTAAATAGAACACTAAGTCTAACCCTCAACATGGACCTAAAGCTAATTCTTACCCTACACCTAACCCTAATCCTAAACCAAACCCTAACTCTGACTATAACCCTAATCGTAACAATTACCCTAAACCCTCACCTTAACTGGAAAACTAACCGTAACCCGCACCCTAAATCCTAACCGTATCCCACAACCCTAACCCTAATGCTATCCCTAACCCTAACCCTAACATTAACCTGAAACCCCTGAGCCCTAATGATAAACCTAACCCTAACACAAACCCTAACCCTAACACCAAAGCCTAGCAAAAACCTTAACACTAACTCTCACCCTAACTCTAACACTAACCCGAAACCGAATCATGCACCTAACCCTAAGCCTAAACCAAACCTAACCATGACCAGAACCGCAAGGCCTAACCGGAACCCTCACCCAAACCCTAACCCTAAACTACACCTCTAACCCCTAACGCCTTATCATAACGGTAATCCTAACCCTAACCAACCCTAACCCTAAAACTAACCCTCACCCCAACCACAAAGCCTAACACAACCATGACCCTAACCCTAAACGTAACACTAAACTTAACCCTAACCTTAAATCTAACCCTAACCCTAAAACTGAACACAACCCCTGAACGTAACCCTAACCCTGAACATAACCTTAACACTAACCTGAAAACAAGCCCAAACCTTGGCCATAACCCTAACCCTCACCCTATCTTAAACTTCACCCTATCCCTAACCTAAAACTCACCCTGACTTTAACCCTAACCCTCCCCATAAACCTAACCCTCACCTTAACCTTGGCCCACCTGTAACCCGAAACCTAACCCTTACAATAACTCTGACCCTAATCCTCGCCCTAAACCTAATTCTAATTCTAACCCTGACCCTAACCCTAACCTAACCTCAACCCTATCTTTAAGCCTACCATAAACTTAAACCTAACCCTAACCCTTAACCTTAACTCTAACCCTAACCCTAGCCCTAACCCTAACCTTAACGGTAACACTTACCCAGAACCCTCACCTTAACTGTAAATGTAACTCTAACTCTTACCCTAACCCTAAACTTAACCCTAATTATAACCTTAACCTAAACCTAACTGAAACAGTAACCCTTAACCCTAACTCTAATCCTAATCCTTAGCCTAAAACTAACCTTAACCCTAAACCTAACCCTAACCACTGACCCTAACTCTAACCCTAACCCTGAGCCGAAAAAACCCTCACCCTGAACCAGAATTTCACCCTAAAGCATAACGCTAAGCGTACCCTAACTTCATTCAAACCCGAACCCTAAGCAAAACTAACACTAACACTACACGTAACCCTAACCCTAAACCTAACCCTAACCCTGACTCTGACCTGAACCCAAACCCCTAACCCCAACCCTCTCGCTTCACATAAACTTCTCTGTAACCCTAGCCCTAAAACTAATGGTAACACTAAATCTCCCCTAACCCTGACCGTACCATAAACGTAACCCTAACTCTAAACTCAAAACTAACCCTGACCCTAACCCTAACTCTAACCCTAATCCTAACCCTAAAACTTACCCTACACACTCAGCTTCAATGGAAACCTAGCACTAACCCTCATCTTACCATCTAAACCTAACCTCAACCCTTAACCTAACCCTATCTATAACCTTCACCTAGCCCTAAACCTAAACATGACTTAACCCTAACACTAACCCTAACCCTAAATCTAAACCTAACCTTAACCCTACACTTAATCCTAACCTAAGCTCTAACCCTAACCCCTAACGCTAACCCTAAGCTCAACCCTCACCCTTCAATTAAACTTTACCCCAGCTGTAGCCCTAACCCTAAGCCGAACCCTAAACCTGACCCTAACATTAACCCAAACACCTAACCCTAACCCTAAGCCTAATCCTAAACCTAACCCTAACCTTAACCCAAATGCCTAACCCTAACCCTAACCCTCATCCTTAACCTAAACTTCACCCTAAACCTAAGGCTAACCCTAACCCTGAAAGTAAAGCTAAGCCTTAACTATCCCCTAACTCTAGCCCTGACCCTAAACCTAATGCTAACCCTAGCCCTAACAGTAACACCCTAAAACATCAGCTTAATGGAAACTTAACACTAACCCTCCCATGAACCCCTAACCCTAACCCTACCCCGCATCCTACACCTAACCCAGACCTAAACCTAACCCTTTCTCTAACCCTAAATTAACCCTAACCTTAACTCTACCCCAACCCTAACAACAACTCTGAACCTGACCATAACCATCATCCTAAACCCTAGCACTAACTCCAACTCTAAATCTAACCCTAAGCTAGCCCTACCCTTTACCGTAAACCTAGCCTTAACCCTAACCTTACCCCTACCCAAACCCTAATGCTATACCTAACCCGAACACTAACCTTAACCCTACTCTAACCTTAAGCCTAACCCTGACTATTAACTGAAACTTCACCCTAACCCTAAGCCTAACTCTAACTCTAACCCTAACCATAACAATGACCCTAAACCCTCGCCTTAACTGTAAACCTAACCCTAACCCTCACCCTAATCCTTAACCGTATCCCCAACCCTAAACCTAACGCTATCCCCAAACTTATCCCTAACCCTAACCCTAATACGAACAGTAACCCAAATCTAACCCTAACCCTAATATTAAACCTAAACTTAAATCTACCCTAACCATAAACCTAACCCTAACACCCTAAACCTAACGTGTAACACCGTCTATAATCCTAACCCTTACCATAACCCTCACCCTTAACCTAAACTTCACACTAACCCTAAACCTAACCTAACGCTGACCCTAGACATAACGCCTAACCCTCACCGAACCCTAAACCTATCCTTAACACTAACCTGCACACAAACCCAAACCCTAGCCCTCACCATAAAAATAACCCTCACCCTATCCTGAACTTCATCCAAACACTAACCATAACCTTAACCCTAAACCTAGACCTAACCCAAACCCTAACCTTAAACCTAACTCTAAGAATAACGCTAGTCCATCTGTAACCCTAAACCGAACACTTACAATAGCCCTGAACCTAACCCTAAAATAATCCTAATCCTAACCCTAGACCTAATCCTAACCCTACCCCTAACCCTGACCCTAAATAGAACACTAAGTCTAACCCTCAACATGGACCTAAACCTAATTCTTACCCTACACCTAACCCTAATCCTAAACCAAACCCTAACTCTGACTATAACCCTAATCGTAACAATTACCCTAAACCCTCACCTTAACTGGAAAACTAACCGTAACCCGCACCCTAAATCCTAACCGTATCCCACAACCCTAACCCTAATGCTATCCCTAACCCTAACCCTAACATTAACCTGAAACCCCTGAGCCCTAATGATAAACCTAACCCTAACACAAACCCTAACCCTAACACCAAAGCCTAGCAAAAACCTTAACACTAACTCTCACCCTAACTCTAACACTAACCCGAAACCGAATCATGCACCTAACCCTAAGCCTAAACCAAACCTAACCATGACCAGAACCGCAAGGCCTAACCGGAACCCTCACCCAAACCCTAACCCTAAACTACACCTCTAACCCCTAACGCCTTATCATAACGGTAATCCTAACCCTAACCAACCCTAACCCTAAAACTAACCCTCACCCCAACCACAAAGCCTAACACAACCATGACCCTAACCCTAAACGTAACACTAAACTTAACCCTAACCTTAAATCTAACCCTAACCCTAAAACTGAACACAACCCCTGAACGTAACCCTAACCCTGAACATAACCTTAACACTAACCTGAAAACAAGCCCAAACCTTGGCCATAACCCTAACCCTCACCCTATCTTAAACTTCACCCTATCCCTAACCTAAAACTCACCCTGACTTTAACCCTAACCCTCCCCATAAACCTAACCCTCACCTTAACCTTGGCCCACCTGTAACCCGAAACCTAACCCTTACAATAACTCTGACCCTAATCCTCGCCCTAAACCTAATTCTAATTCTAACCCTGACCCTAACCCTAACCTAACCTCAACCCTATCTTTAAGCCTACCATAAACTTAAACCTAACCCTAACCCTTAACCTTAACTCTAACCCTAACCCTAGCCCTAACCCTAACCTTAACGGTAACACTTACCCAGAACCCTCACCTTAACTGTAAATGTAACTCTAACTCTTACCCTAACCCTAAACTTAACCCTAATTATAACCTTAACCTAAACCTAACTGAAACAGTAACCCTTAACCCTAACTCTAATCCTAATCCTTAGCCTAAAACTAACCTTAACCCTAAACCTAACCCTAACCACTGACCCTAACTCTAACCCTAACCCTGAGCCGAAAAAAACCCTCACCCTGAACCAGAATTTCACCCTAAAGCATAACGCTAAGCGTACCCTAACTTCATTCAAACCCGAACCCTAAGCAAAACTAACACTAACACTACACGTAACCCTAACCCTAAACCTAACCCTAACCCTGACTCTGACCTGAACCCAAACCCCTAACCCCAACCCTCTCGCTTCACATAAACTTCTCTGTAACCCTAGCCCTAAAACTAAACGTAACACTAAATCTCCCCTAACCCTGACCGTACCATAAACGTAACCCTAACTCTAAACTCAAAACTAACCCTGACCCTAACCCTAACTCTAACCCTAATCCTAACCCTAAAACTTACCCTACACACTCAGCTTCAATGGAAACCTAGCACTAACCCTCATCTTACCATCTAAACATAGAGAGATAGTATTCTAAACCCTATCTATAACCTTCACCTAGCCCTAAACCTAAACATGACTTAACCCTAACACTAACCCTAACCCTAAATCTAAACCTAACCTTAACCCCTACACTTAATCCTAACCTAAGCTCTAACCCTAACCCCTAACGCTAACCCTAAGCTCAACCCTCACCCTTCAATTAAACTTTACCCCAGCTGTAGCCCTAACCCTAAGCCGAACCCTAAACCTGACCCTAACATTAACCCAAACACCTAACCCTAACCCTAAGCCTAATCCTAAACCTAACCCTAACCTTAACCCAAATGCCTAACCCTAACCCTAACCCTCATCCTTAACCTAAACTTCACCCTAAACCTAAGGCTAACCCTAACCCTGAAAGTAAAGCTAAGCCTTAACTATCCCCTAACTCTAGCCCTGACCCTAAACCTAATGCTAACCCTAGCCCTAACAGTAACACCCTAAAACATCAGCTTAATGGAAACTTAACACTAACCCTCCCATGAACCCCTAACCCTAACCCTACCCCGCATCCTACACCTAACCCAGACCTAAACCTAACCCTTTCTCTAACCCTAAATTAACCCTAACCTTAACTCTACCCTAACCCTAACAACAACTCTAAACCTGACCATAACCATCATCCTAAACCCTAGCACTAACTCCAACTCTAAATCTAACCCTAAGCTAGCCCTACCCTTTACCGTAAACCTAGCCTTAACCCTAACCTTACCCCTACCCAAACCCTAACGCTATACCTAACCCGAACACTAACCTTAACCCTACTCTAACCTTAAGCCTAACCCTGACTATTAACTGAAACTTCACCCTAACCCTAAGCCTAACTCTAACTCTAACCCTAACCATAACAATGACCCTAAACCCTCGCCTTAACTGTAAACCTAACCCTAACCCTCACCCTAATCCTTAACCGTATCCCCAACCCTAAACCTAACGCTATCCCCAAACTTATCCCTAACCCTAACCCTAATACGAACAGTAACCCAAATCTAACCCTAACCCTAATATTAAACCTAAACTTAAATCTACCCTAACCATAAACCTAACCCTAACACCCTAAACCTAACGTCTAACACCGTCTATAATCCTAACCCTTACCATAACCCTCACCCTTAACCTAAACTTCACACTAACCCTAAACCTAACCTAACGCTGACCCTAGACATAACGCCTAACCCTCACCGAACCCTAAACCTATCCTTAACACTAACCTGCACACAAACCCAAACCCTAGCCCTCACCATAAAAATAACCCTCACCCTATCCTGAACTTCATCCAAACACTAACCATAACCTTAACCCTAAACCTAGACCTAACCCAAACCCTAACCTTAAACCTAACTCTAAGAATAACGCTAGTCCATCTGTAACCCTAAACCGAACACTTACAATAGCCCTGAACCTAACCCTAAAATAATCCTAATCCTAACCCTAGACCTAATCCTAACCCTACCCCTAACCCTGACCCTAAATAGAACACTAAGTCTAACCCTCAACATGGACCTAAACCTAATTCTTACCCTACACCTAACCCTAATCCTAAACCAAACCCTAACTCTGACTATAACCCTAATCGTAACAATTACCCTAAACCCTCACCTTAACTGGAAAACTAACCGTAACCCGCACCCTAAATCCTAACCGTATCCCACAACCCTAACCCTAATGCTATCCCTAACCCTAACCCTAACATTAACCTGAAACCCCTGAGCCCTAATGATAAACCTAACCCTAACACAAACCCTAACCCTAACACCAAAGCCTAGCAAAAACCTTAACACTAACTCTCACCCTAACTCTAACACTAACCCGAAACCGAATCATGCACCTAACCCTAAGCCTAAACCAAACCTAACCATGACCAGAACCGCAAGGCCTAACCGGAACCCTCACCCAAACCCTAACCCTAAACTACACCTCTAACCCCTAACGCCTTATCATAACGGTAATCCTAACCCTAACCAACCCTAACCCTAAAACTAACCCTCACCCCAACCACAAAGCCTAACACAACCATGACCCTAACCCTAAACGTAACACTAAACTTAACCCTAACCTTAAATCTAACCCTAACCCTAAAACTGAACACAACCCCTGAACGTAACCCTAACCCTGAACATAACCTTAACACTAACCTGAAAACAAGCCCAAACCTTGGCCATAACCCTAACCCTCACCCTATCTTAAACTTCACCCTATCCCTAACCTAAAACTCACCCTGACTTTAACCCTAACCCTCCCCATAAACCTAACCCTCACCTTAACCTTGGCCCACCTGTAACCCGAAACCTAACCCTTACAATAACTCTGACCCTAATCCTCGCCCTAAACCTAATTCTAATTCTAACCCTGACCCTAACCCTAACCTAACCTCAACCCTATCTTTAAGCCTACCATAAACTTAAACCTAACCCTAACCCTTAACCTTAACTCTAACCCTAACCCTAGCCCTAACCCTAACCTTAACGGTAACACTTACCCAGAACCCTCACCTTAACTGTAAATGTAACTCTAACTCTTACCCTAACCCTAAACTTAACCCTAATTATAACCTTAACCTAAACCTAACTGAAACAGTAACCCTTAACCCTAACTCTAATCCTAATCCTTAGCCTAAAACTAACCTTAACCCTAAACCTAACCCTAACCACTGACCCTAACTCTAACCCTAACCCTGAGCCGAAAAAAACCCTCACCCTGAACCAGAATTTCACCCTAAAGCATAACGCTAAGCGTACCCTAACTTCATTCAAACCCGAACCCTAAGCAAAACTAACACTAACACTACACGTAACCCTAACCCTAAACCTAACCCTAACCCTGACTCTGACCTGAACCCAAACCCCTAACCCCAACCCTCTCGCTTCACATAAACTTCTCTGTAACCCTAGCCCTAAAACTAAACGTAACACTAAATCTCCCCTAACCCTGACCGTACCATAAACGTAACCCTAACTCTAAACTCAAAACTAACCCTGACCCTAACCCTAACTCTAACCCTAATCCTAACCCTAAAACTTACCCTACACACTCAGCTTCAATGGAAACCTAGCACTAACCCTCATCTTACCATCTAAACCTAACCTCAACCCTTAACCTAACCCTATCTATAACCTTCACCTAGCCCTAAACCTAAACATGACTTAACCCTAACACTAACCCTAACCCTAAATCTAAACCTAACCTTAACCCTACACTTAATCCTAACCTAAGCTCTAACCCTAACCCCTAACGCTAACCCTAAGCTCAACCCTCACCCTTCAATTAAACTTTACCCCAGCTGTAGCCCTAACCCTAAGCCGAACCCTAAACCTGACCCTAACATTAACCCAAACACCTAACCCTAACCCTAAGCCTAATCCTAAACCTAACCCTAACCTTAACCCAAATGCCTAACCCTAACCCTAACCCTCATCCTTAACCTAAACTTCACCCTAAACCTAAGGCTAACCCTAACCCTGAAAGTAAAGCTAAGCCTTAACTATCCCCTAACTCTAGCCCTGACCCTAAACCTAATGCTAACCCTAGCCCTAACAGTAACACCCTAAAACATCAGCTTAATGGAAACTTAACACTAACCCTCCCATGAACCCCTAACCCTAACCCTACCCCGCATCCTACACCTAACCCAGACCTAAACCTAACCCTTTCTCTAACCCTAAATTAACCCTAACCTTAACTCTACCCTAACCCTAACAACAACTCTAAACCTGACCATAACCATCATCCTAAACCCTAGCACTAACTCCAACTCTAAATCTAACCCTAAGCTAGCCCTACCCTTTACCGTAAACCTAGCCTTAACCCTAACCTTACCCCTACCCAAACCCTAACGCTATACCTAACCCGAACACTAACCTTAACCCTACTCTAACCTTAAGCCTAACCCTGACTATTAACTGAAACTTCACCCTAACCCTAAGCCTAACTCTAACTCTAACCCTAACCATAACAATGACCCTAAACCCTCGCCTTAACTGTAAACCTAACCCTAACCCTCACCCTAATCCTTAACCGTATCCCCAACCCTAAACCTAACGCTATCCCCAAACTTATCCCTAACCCTAACCCTAATACGAACAGTAACCCAAATCTAACCCTAACCCTAATATTAAACCTAAACTTAAATCTACCCTAACCATAAACCTAACCCTAACACCCTAAACCTAACGTCTAACACCGTCTATAATCCTAACCCTTACCATAACCCTCACCCTTAACCTAAACTTCACACTAACCCTAAACCTAACCTAACGCTGACCCTAGACATAACGCCTAACCCTCACCGAACCCTAAACCTATCCTTAACACTAACCTGCACACAAACCCAAACCCTAGCCCTCACCATAAAAATAACCCTCACCCTATCCTGAACTTCATCCAAACACTAACCATAACCTTAACCCTAAACCTAGACCTAACCCAAACCCTAACCTTAAACCTAACTCTAAGAATAACGCTAGTCCATCTGTAACCCTAAACCGAACACTTACAATAGCCCTGAACCTAACCCTAAAATAATCCTAATCCTAACCCTAGACCTAATCCTAACCCTACCCCTAACCCTGACCCTAAATAGAACACTAAGTCTAACCCTCAACATGGACCTAAACCTAATTCTTACCCTACACCTAACCCTAATCCTAAACCAAACCCTAACTCTGACTATAACCCTAATCGTAACAATTACCCTAAAGCCTCACCTTAACTGGAAAACTAACCGTAACCCGCACCCTAAATCCTAACCGTATCCCACAACCCTAACCCTAATGCTATCCCTAACCCTAACCCTAACATTAACCTGAAACCCCTGAGCCCTAATGATAAACCTAACCCTAACACAAACCCTAACCCTAACACCAAAGCCTAGCAAAAACCTTAACACTAACTCTCACCCTAACTCTAACACTAACCCGAAACCGAATCATGCACCTAACCCTAAGCCTAAACCAAACCTAACCATGACCAGAACCGCAAGGCCTAACCGGAACCCTCACCCAAACCCTAACCCTAAACTACACCTCTAACCCCTAACGCCTTATCATAACGGTAATCCTAACCCTAACCAACCCTAACCCTAAAACTAACCCTCACCCCAACCACAAAGCCTAACACAACCATGACCCTAACCCTAAACGTAACACTAAACTTAACCCTAACCTTAAATCTAACCCTAACCCTAAAACTGAACACAACCCCTGAACGTAACCCTAACCCTGAACATAACCTTAACACTAACCTGAAAACAAGCCCAAACCTTGGCCATAACCCTAACCCTCACCCTATCTTAAACTTCACCCTATCCCTAACCTAAAACTCACCCTGACTTTAACCCTAACCCTCCCCATAAACCTAACCCTCACCTTAACCTTGGCCCACCTGTAACCCGAAACCTAACCCTTACAATAACTCTGACCCTAATCCTCGCCCTAAACCTAATTCTAATTCTAACCCTGACCCTAACCCTAACCTAACCTCAACCCTATCTTTAAGCCTACCATAAACTTAAACCTAACCCTAACCCTTAACCTTAACTCTAACCCTAACCCTAGCCCTAACCCTAACCTTAACGGTAACACTTACCCAGAACCCTCACCTTAACTGTAAATGTAACTCTAACTCTTACCCTAACCCTAAACTTAACCCTAATTATAACCTTAACCTAAACCTAACTGAAACAGTAACCCTTAACCCTAACTCTAATCCTAATCCTTAGCCTAAAACTAACCTTAACCCTAAACCTAACCCTAACCACTGACCCTAACTCTAACCCTAACCCTGAGCCGAAAAAAACCCTCACCCTGAACCAGAATTTCACCCTAAAGCATAACGCTAAGCGTACCCTAACTTCATTCAAACCCGAACCCTAAGCAAAACTAACACTAACACTACACGTAACCCTAACCCTAAACCTAACCCTAACCCTGACTCTGACCTGAACCCAAACCCCTAACCCCAACCCTCTCGCTTCACATAAACTTCTCTGTAACCCTAGCCCTAAAACTAAACGTAACACTAAATCTCCCCTAACCCTGACCGTACCATAAACGTAACCCTAACTCTAAACTCAAAACTAACCCTGACCCTAACCCTAACTCTAACCCTAATCCTAACCCTAAAACTTACCCTACACACTCAGCTTCAATGGAAACCTAGCACTAACCCTCATCTTACCATCTAAACCTAACCTCAACCCTTAACCTAACCCTATCTATAACCTTCACCTAGCCCTAAACCTAAACATGACTTAACCCTAACACTAACCCTAACCCTAAATCTAAACCTAACCTTAACCCTACACTTAATCCTAACCTAAGCTCTAACCCTAACCCCTAACGCTAACCCTAAGCTCAACCCTCACCCTTCAATTAAACTTTACCCCAGCTGTAGCCCTAACCCTAAGCCGAACCCTAAACCTGACCCTAACATTAACCCAAACACCTAACCCTAACCCTAAGCCTAATCCTAAACCTAACCCTAACCTTAACCCAAATGCCTAACCCTAACCCTAACCCTCATCCTTAACCTAAACTTCACCCTAAACCTAAGGCTAACCCTAACCCTGAAAGTAAAGCTAAGCCTTAACTATCCCCTAACTCTAGCCCTGACCCTAAACCTAATGCTAACCCTAGCCCTAACAGTAACACCCTAAAACATCAGCTTAATGGAAACTTAACACTAACCCTCCCATGAACCCCTAACCCTAACCCTACCCCGCATCCTACACCTAACCCAGACCTAAACCTAACCCTTTCTCTAACCCTAAATTAACCCTAACCTTAACTCTACCCTAACCCTAACAACAACTCTAAACCTGACCATAACCATCATCCTAAACCCTAGCACTAACTCCAACTCTAAATCTAACCCTAAGCTAGCCCTACCCTTTACCGTAAACCTAGCCTTAACCCTAACCTTACCCCTACCCAAACCCTAACGCTATACCTAACCCGAACACTAACCTTAACCCTACTCTAACCTTAAGCCTAACCCTGACTATTAACTGAAACTTCACCCTAACCCTAAGCCTAACTCTAACTCTAACCCTAACCATAACAATGACCCTAAACCCTCGCCTTAACTGTAAACCTAACCCTAACCCTCACCCTAATCCTTAACCGTATCCCCAACCCTAAACCTAACGCTATCCCCAAACTTATCCCTAACCCTAACCCTAATACGAACAGTAACCCAAATCTAACCCTAACCCTAATATTAAACCTAAACTTAAATCTACCCTAACCATAAACCTAACCCTAACACCCTAAACCTAACGTCTAACACCGTCTATAATCCTAACCCTTACCATAACCCTCACCCTTAACCTAAACTTCACACTAACCCTAAACCTAACCTAACGCTGACCCTAGACATAACGCCTAACCCTCACCGAACCCTAAACCTATCCTTAACACTAACCTGCACACAAACCCAAACCCTAGCCCTCACCATAAAAATAACCCTCACCCTATCCTGAACTTCATCCAAACACTAACCATAACCTTAACCCTAAACCTAGACCTAACCCAAACCCTAACCTTAAACCTAACTCTAAGAATAACGCTAGTCCATCTGTAACCCTAAACCGAACACTTACAATAGCCCTGAACCTAACCCTAAAATAATCCTAATCCTAACCCTAGACCTAATCCTAACCCTACCCCTAACCCTGACCCTAAATAGAACACTAAGTCTAACCCTCAACATGGACCTAAACCTAATTCTTACCCTACACCTAACCCTAATCCTAAACCAAACCCTAACTCTGACTATAACCCTAATCGTAACAATTACCCTAAACCCTCACCTTAACTGGAAAACTAACCGTAACCCTCACCCTAACCCCTAACCGTATCCCCAACCGTAACCCTAATGCTATCCCTAACCCTATCCCTAACCCAAACACGAACATTAAACCTAATCTAACCCTAACTCTAACATTAACCCAACCCTAACCATAAACCTAACGTTAACATCCTAAATCTAACCTCTAACACTAACTATAATCCTAACCCTAATTCTAACTCTTATCCTAACCCTCACCCTTAACCTAAACTTCACACTAACCCTAAACCAAAACAAAACCCTAACCCTAAACATAACCCCTAACCCTAACCTGAACCCTAGCCTTAAAGCTAACCTGAACACAAACCCAAACTCTAGCCCTAACCATAAAAATAACCCTCACCCTAACCTAAACTTCATCCAAACTCTAACACTACCTTAAACCTAAACCTAACCCAAACCCTAACCTTAAACCTACCTCTAACCATAGCGCTAGTCCATCTGTAACCCTAAACCTAACCCTTACAATAGCCCTGAAATTAACCCTAAACCTAATCCTAGCCCTAGACCTAATCCTAACCTAACCCTAACTGCACCCTTGACCCTAAAGAGAACACTAACTCTAACCCTAAACCTGGACCTAAACCTAAATCTTCCCCTACACCTAACCCTAAACCTAAAAATAACTCCAACTCTAACCCTAATCATAACACTTATCCTAAACCCACACTTTAACTGTAAAACTAACCGTAACCCTCACCCTAACCCCTAACCGTATCCCCCAAACCTAAGCCTAATGCAATCCCTAACCTTAACCCTAAAACTAACCTGAAACCCCTGAGCCCTAACGATAACCCTAATTCTAACACAAACCCTAACCCCTAACACCAAAGCCTAATCCAAACCTTAACCCTACCTCTCACCCTAACTCTAACACTAACCCGAAACCTAATCATAAACCTAAACCAAACCCAACCATGACCAGAACCACAATTCCTAACCGGAAACCTCACCCAAACCCTAACCCTAAACTACACCTCTAACCACTAACACCTTACCATAAACCTAATCCTAACCTTTATCCTAACCCTCACCCTTAACCTAAACTTCACACTAACCCTAAACCAAAGCGTAACCCAAACTCTAAACATAACCCTTAACCCAAAACCGAACCCTAAACCTAACCTTAACACTAAGCTGAACACAAAACCAAACTTTAGCCCAAACCATAAAAATAACCCTCACCCTATCCTAAACTTCATCCAAACCCTAACCCTAAAACTAAACCTAACCCAAAACCTATCCTTGAACATAACTCTAACCATAATGCTAGTCCAAATGTAACCCTAATCCTAACCCTCACAATAGCCCTGAACCTAACCCTAAACCTAATCCTAACCCTAGACCTAAACCTAACCCTAACCCTAAATCTAACCTTGACCCTAAATTGAACACTGACTCTAACACTAAACCGGCACCTAAACCTAAATATTGCCCTACACCTAACCATAACCCTAACTCTAACCCCAATGATGACACTTAACCTAAACCCTCACCTAAACTGTAAAAGTAACCGTAACCCTCACCCTAACCCCTAACCGTATCCCCAACCCTAACCCTAATGCTATCCGTAACCCTAACCCTAACACTAACCTGAATCCCTGAGCCCTAACAATAACCCTAACTCTAACCCAAACCCTAACCCCAGCACCAAAGCCTAACCCAAACCTTAACTCTAACTCGAACACTAACCTGAAACCTAATCATAAACCTAACCGTAACCCTAAACCAAACCTAACCATGGTCAGAACCACAATGCTTTACCAGAACCCTCACCCACCCCTAACCCTAAACTACACTTCTAACCCCTAACACCTTACCATAACCATAATCCTAAGCATACACAACCCTAACCCTAAACCTAAACCTCACCCCAACCACAATGCCTAACACAAACCGTAACCTTAGCTGTTTACACTAAACTTAACCCTAACCTAAAATCTAACCCTAACCCTAAAACTAAACACAACCCATAAACTTAACCCTAACCCTAAACATAACCTTAACACTAACCCGAAAACTAACCCAAACCTGAGCCATAACCCTAACTCTCACCCTATCTTAAACTTCATCCTATCCCTAACCTAAAGCTAACCCTAACTTTAACCCTAAACCTAACCCTAACCTTAACCATGGCCCACTTGTAACCCTAAACCTAACCCTTACAATATCTCTGACCCTAACCCTCACCCTAAACCTAATCCTAACCCTGACCCTAACCTTAACCTAACCTTAACCTAACGTTAAGGCTACCATAAACTTACACCTAACCCTAACCTCTAACCCTAACTCTAACTGTAACCCTAGCCCTAACCCTAACAGTAACACCCAAAACACTCAACTGTAAATGGAACTCTAACTCTTACCCTAACACTATACTTAACCCTAAACAGAACCCTACCCTAAACCTTACCGAAACAATAACCCCTAACCCTAACTCTAAACCTAATCATTAGCCTAAACCTAAACTTAACCTTAAACCTAAAACTAAACACTCACCCTAACTCTAACCCTAACCCTAAACCTGAAACAAACCCTCACCCTTAACCAAAATTTCACCCTAACCATAACGCTAAACCTACCTTAAATTCATTCAAACCCTAACCAAAACTAAAACTAACCCTAACGCTAACACTAACCCCAAACCTAAAACTAAACATAACCTAACCCTAACCCCTAACCTTAAACCTCATAATTAAAATAAACTTCACACTAAGCCTAACCCTAAAACTAAAAAAACAACCTAAACATGACACTAAATCTCCCCTAACCCTGACCGTACCATAAACGTAACCCTAACTCTAAACTCAAAACTAACCCTGACCCTAACCCTAACTCTAACCCTAATCCTAACCCTAAAACTTACCCTACACACTCAGCTTCAATGGAAACCTAGCACTAACCCTCATCTTACCATCTAAACCTAACCTCAACCCTTAACCTAACCCTATCTATAACCTTCACCTAGCCCTAAACCTAAACATGACTTAACCCTAACACTAACCCTAACCCTAAATCTAAACCTAACCTTAACCCTACACTTAATCCTAACCTAATCTCTAACCCTAACCCCTAACGCTAACCCTAAGCTCAACCCTCATCCTTCAATTAAACTTTACCCCAGCTGTAGCCCTAACCCTAAGCCGAACCCTAAACCTGACCCTAACATTAACCCAAACACCTAACCCTAACCCTAAGCCTAATCCTAAACCTAACCCTAACCTTAACCCAAATGCCTAACCCTAACCCTAACCCTCATCCTTAACCTAAACTTCACCCTAAACCTAAGGCTAACCCTAACCCTGAAAGTAAAGCTAAGCCTTAACTATCCCCTAACTCTAGCCCTGACCCTAAACCTAATGCTAACCCTAGCCCTAACAGTAACACCCTAAAACATCAGCTTAATGTAAACTTAACACTAACCCTCCCATGAACCCCTAACCCTAACCCTACCCCGCATCCTACACCTAACCCAGACCTAAACCTAACCCTTTCTCTAACCCTAAATTAACCCTAACCTTAACTCTACCCCAACCCTAACAACAACTCTGAACCTGACCATAACCATCATCCTAAACCCTAGCACTAACTCCAACTCTAAATCTAACCCTAAGCTAGCCCTACCCTTTACCGTAAACCTAGCCTTAACCCTAACCTTACCCCTACCCAAACCCTAACGCTATACCTAACCCGAACACTAACCTTAACCCTACTCTAACCTTAAGCCTAACCCTGACTATTAACTGAAACTTCACCCTAACCCTAAGCCTAACTCTAACTCTAACCCTAACCATAACAATGACCCTAAACCCTCGCCTTAACTGTAAACCTAACCCTAACCCTCACCCTAATCCTTAACCGTATCCCCAACCCTAAACCTAACGCTATCCCCAAACTTATCCCTAACCCTAACCCTAATACAAACAGTAACCCAAATCTAACCCTAACCCTAATATTAAACCTAAACTTAAATCTACCCTAACCATAAACCTAACCCTAACACCCTAAACCTAACGTCTAACACCGTCTATAATCCTAACCCTTACCATAACCCTCACCCTTAACCTAAACTTCACACTAACCCTAAACCTAACCTAACGCTGACCCTAGACATAACGCCTAACCCTCACCGAACCCTAAACCTATCCTTAACACTAACCTGCACACAAACCCAAACCCTAGCCCTCACCATAAAAATAACCCTCACCCTATCCTGAACTTCATCCAAACACTAACCATAACCTTAACCCTAAACCTAGACCTAACCCAAACCCTAACCTTAAACCTAACTCTAAGAATAACGCTAGTCCATCTGTAACCCTAAACCGAACACTTACAATAGCCCTGAACCTAACCCTAAAATAATCCTAATCCTAACCCTAGACCTAATCCTAACCCTACCCCTAACCCTTACCCTAAATAGAACACTAAGTCTAACCCTCAACATGGACCTAAAGCTAATTCTTACCCTACACCTAACCCTAATCCTAAACCAAACCCTAACTCTGACTATAACCCTAATCGTAACAATTACCCTAAACCCTCACCTTAACTGGAAAACTAACCGTAACCCGCACCCTAAATCCTAACCGTATCCCACAACCCTAACCCTAATGCTATCCCTAACCCTAACCCTAACATTAACCTGAAACCCCTGAGCCCTAATGATAAACCTAACCCTAACACAAACCCTAACCCTAACACCAAAGCCTAGCAAAAACCTTAACACTAACTCTCACCCTAACTCTAACACTAACCCGAAACCGAATCATGCACCTAACCCTAAGCCTAAACCAAACCTAACCATGACCAGAACCGCAAGGCCTAACCGGAACCCTCACCCAAACCCTAACCCTAAACTACACCTCTAACCCCTAACGCCTTATCATAACGGTAATCCTAACCCTAACCAACCCTAACCCTAAAACTAACCCTCACCCCAACCACAAAGCCTAACACAACCATGACCCTAACCCTAAACGTAACACTAAACTTAACCCTAACCTTAAATCTAACCCTAACCCTAAAACTGAACACAACCCCTGAACGTAACCCTAACCCTGAACATAACCTTAACACTAACCTGAAAACAAGCCCAAACCTTGGCCATAACCCTAACCCTCACCCTATCTTAAACTTCACCCTATCCCTAACCTAAAACTCACCCTGACTTTAACCCTAACCCTCCCCATAAACCTAACCCTCACCTTAACCTTGGCCCACCTGTAACCCGAAACCTAACCCTTACAATAACTCTGACCCTAATCCTCGCCCTAAACCTAATTCTAATTCTAACCCTGACCCTAACCCTAACCTAACCTCAACCCTATCTTTAAGCCTACCATAAACTTAAACCTAACCCTAACCCTTAACCTTAACTCTAACCCTAACCCTAGCCCTAACCCTAACCTTAACGGTAACACTTACCCAGAACCCTCACCTTAACTGTAAATGTAACTCTAACTCTTACCCTAACCCTAAACTTAACCCTAATTATAACCTTAACCTAAACCTAACTGAAACAGTAACCCTTAACCCTAACTCTAATCCTAATCCTTAGCCTAAAACTAACCTTAACCCTAAACCTAACCCTAACCACTGACCCTAACTCTAACCCTAACCCTGAGCCGAAAAAAACCCTCACCCTGAACCAGAATTTCACCCTAAAGCATAACGCTAAGCGTACCCTAACTTCATTCAAACCCGAACCCTAAGCAAAACTAACACTAACACTACACGTAACCCTAACCCTAAACCTAACCCTAACCCTGACTCTGACCTGAACCCAAACCCCTAACCCCAACCCTCTCGCTTCACATAAACTTCTCTGTAACCCTAGCCCTAAAACTAAACGTAACACTAAATCTCCCCTAACCCTGACCGTACCATAAACGTAACCCTAACTCTAAACTCAAAACTAACCCTGACCCTAACCCTAACTCTAACCCTAATCCTAACCCTAAAACTTACCCTACACACTCAGCTTCAATGGAAACCTAGCACTAACCCTCATCTTACCATCTAAACCTAACCTCAACCCTTAACCTAACCCTATCTATAACCTTCACCTAGCCCTAAACCTAAACATGACTTAACCCTAACACTAACCCTAACCCTAAATCTAAACCTAACCTTAACCCTACACTTAATCCTAACCTAAGCTCTAACCCTAACCCCTAACGCTAACCCTAAGCTCAACCCTCACCCTTCAATTAAACTTTACCCCAGCTGTAGCCCTAACCCTAAGCCGAACCCTAAACCTGACCCTAACATTAACCCAAACACCTAACCCTAACCCTAAGCCTAATCCTAAACCTAACCCTAACCTTAACCCAAATGCCTAACCCTAACCCTAACCCTCATCCTTAACCTAAACTTCACCCTAAACCTAAGGCTAACCCTAACCCTGAAAGTAAAGCTAAGCCTTAACTATCCCCTAACTCTAGCCCTGACCCTAAACCTAATGCTAACCCTAGCCCTAACAGTAACACCCTAAAACATCAGCTTAATGTAAACTTAACACTAACCCTCCCATGAACCCCTAACCCTAACCCTACCCCGCATCCTACACCTAACCCAGACCTAAACCTAACCCTTTCTCTAACCCTAAATTAACCCTAACCTTAACTCTACCCTAACCCTAACAACAACTCTGAACCTGACCATAACCATCATCCTAAACCCTAGCACTAACTCCAACTCTAAATCTAACCCTAAGCTAGCCCTACCCTTTACCGTAAACCTAGCCTTAACCCTAACCTTACCCCTACCCAAACCCTAACGCTATACCTAACCCGAACACTAACCTTAACCCTACTCTAACCTTAAGCCTAACCCTGACTATTAACTGAAACTTCACCCTAACCCTAAGCCTAACTCTAACTCTAACCCTAACCATAACAATGACCCTAAACCCTCGCCTTAACTGTAAACCTAACCCTAACCCTCACCCTAATCCTTAACCGTATCCCCAACCCTAAACCTAACGCTATCCCCAAACTTATCCCTAACCCTAACCCTAATACGAACAGTAACCCAAATCTAACCCTAACCCTAATATTAAACCTAAACTTAAATCTACCCTAACCATAAACCTAACCCTAACACCCTAAACCTAACGTCTAACACCGTCTATAATCCTAACCCTTACCATAACCCTCACCCTTAACCTAAACTTCACACTAACCCTAAACCTAACCTAACGCTGACCCTAGACATAACGCCTAACCCTCACCGAACCCTAAACCTATCCTTAACACTAACCTGCACACAAACCCAAACCCTAGCCCTCACCATAAAAATAACCCTCACCCTATCCTGAACTTCATCCAAACACTAACCATAACCTTAACCCTAAACCTAGACCTAACCCAAACCCTAACCTTAAACCTAACTCTAAGAATAACGCTAGTCCATCTGTAACCCTAAACCGAACACTTACAATAGCCCTGAACCTAACCCTAAAATAATCCTAATCCTAACCCTAGACCTAATCCTAACCCTACCCCTAACCCTGACCCTAAATAGAACACTAAGTCTAACCCTCAACATGGACCTAAACCTAATTCTTACCCTACACCTAACCCTAATCCTAAACCAAACCCTAACTCTGACTATAACCCTAATCGTAACAATTACCCTAAAGCCTCACCTTAACTGGAAAACTAACCGTAACCCGCACCCTAAATCCTAACCGTATCCCACAACCCTAACCCTAATGCTATCCCTAACCCTAACCCTAACATTAACCTGAAACCCCTGAGCCCTAATGATAAACCTAACCCTAACACAAACCCTAACCCTAACACCAAAGCCTAGCAAAAACCTTAACACTAACTCTCACCCTAACTCTAACACTAACCCGAAACCGAATCATGCACCTAACCCTAAGCCTAAACCAAACCTAACCATGACCAGAACCGCAAGGCCTAACCGGAACCCTCACCCAAACCCTAACCCTAAACTACACCTCTAACCCCTAACGCCTTATCATAACGGTAATCCTAACCCTAACCAACCCTAACCCTAAAACTAACCCTCACCCCAACCACAAAGCCTAACACAACCATGACCCGAACCCTAAACGTAACACTAAACTTAACCCTAACCTTAAATCTAACCCTAACCCTAAAACTGAACACAACCCCTGAACGTAACCCTAACCCTGAACATAACCTTAACACTAACCTGAAAACAAGCCCAAACCTTGGCCATAACCCTAACCCTCACCCTATCTTAAACTTCACCCTATCCCTAACCTAAAACTCACCCTGACTTTAACCCTAACCCTCCCCATAAACCTAACCCTCACCTTAACCTTGGCCCACCTGTAACCCGAAACCTAACCCTTACAATAACTCTGACCCTAATCCTCGCCCTAAACCTAATTCTAACCCTGACCCTGACCCTAACCCTAACCTAACCTCAACCCTATCTTTAAGCCTACCATAAACTTAAACCTAACCCTAACCCTTAACCTTAACTCTAACCCTAACCCTAGCCCTAACCCTAACCTTAACGGTAACACTTACCCAGAACCCTCACCTTAACTGTAAATGTAACTCTAACTCTTACCCTAACCCTAAACTTAACCCTAATTATAACCTTAACCTAAACCTAACTGAAACAGTAACCCTTAACCCTAACTCTAATCCTAATCCTTAGCCTAAAACTAACCTTAACCCTAAACCTAACCCTAACCACTGACCCTAACTCTAACCCTAACCCTGAGCCGAAAAAAACCCTCACCCTGAACCAGAATTTCACCCTAAAGCATAACGCTAAGCGTACCCTAACTTCATTCAAACCCGAACCCTAAGCAAAACTAACACTAACACTACACGTAACCCTAACCCTAAACCTAACCCTAACCCTGACTCTGACCTGAACCCAAACCCCTAACCCCAACCCTCTCGCTTCACATAAACTTCTCTGTAACCCTAGCCCTAAAACTAAACGTAACACTAAATCTCCCCTAACCCTGACCGTACCATAAACGTAACCCTAACTCTAAACTCAAAACTAACCCTGACCCTAACCCTAACTCTAACCCTAATCCTAACCCTAAAACTTACCCTACACACTCAGCTTCAATGGAAACCTAGCACTAACCCTCATCTTACCATCTAAACCTAACCTCAACCCTTAACCTAACCCTATCTATAACCTTCACCTAGCCCTAAACCTAAACATGACTTAACCCTAACACTAACCCTAACCCTAAATCTAAACCTAACCTTAACCCTACACTTAATCCTAACCTAAGCTCTAACCCTAACCCCTAACGCTAACCCTAAGCTCAACCCTCACCCTTCAATTAAACTTTACCCCAGCTGTAGCCCTAACCCTAAGCCGAACCCTAAACCTGACCCTAACATTAACCCAAACACCTAACCCTAACCCTAAGCCTAATCCTAAACCTAACCCTAACCTTAACCCAAATGCCTAACCCTAACCCTAACCCTCATCCTTAACCTAAACTTCACCCTAAACCTAAGGGTAACCCTAACCCTGAAAGTAAAGCTAAGCCTTAACTATCCCCTAACTCTAGCCCTGACCCTAAACCTAATGCTAACCCTAGCCCTAACAGTAACACCCTAAAACATCAGCTTAATGGAAACTTAACACTAACCCTCCCATGAACCCCTAACCCTAACCCTACCCCGCATCCTACACCTAACCCAGACCTAAACCTAACCCTTTCTCTAACCCTAAATTAACCCTAACCTTAACTCTACCCTAACCCTAACAACAACTCTAAACCTGACCATAACCATCATCCTAAACCCTAGCACTAACTCCAACTCTAAATCTAACCCTAAGCTAGCCCTACCCTTTACCGTAAACCTAGCCTTAACCCTAACCTTACCCCTACCCAAACCCTAACGCTATACCTAACCCGAACACTAACCTTAACCCTACTCTAACCTTAAGCCTAACCCTGACTATTAACTGAAACTTCACCCTAACCCTAAGCCTAACTCTAACTCTAACCCTAACCATAACAATGACCCTAAACCCTCGCCTTAACTGTAAACCTAACCCTAACCCTCACCCTAATCCTTAACCGTATCCCCAACCCTAAACCTAACGCTATCCCCAAACTTATCCCTAACCCTAACCCTAATACAAACAGTAACCCAAATCTAACCCTAACCCTAATATTAAACCTAAACTTAAATCTACCCTAACCGTAAACCTAACCCTAACACCCTAAACCTAACGTCTAACACCGTCTATAATCCTAACCCTTACCATAACCCTCACCCTTAACCTAAACTTCACACTAACCCTAAACCTAACCTAACGCTGACCCTAGACATAACGCCTAACCCTCACCGAACCCTAAACCTATCCTTAACACTAACCTGCACACAAACCCAAACCCTAGCCCTCACCATAAAAATAACCCTCACCCTATCCTGAACTTCATCCAAACACTAACCATAACCTTAACCCTAAACCTAGACCTAACCCAAACCCTAACCTTAAACCTAACTCTAAGAATAACGCTAGTCCATCTGTAACCCTAAACCGAACACTTACAATAGCCCTGAACCTAACCCTAAAATAATCCTAATCCTAACCCTAGACCTAATCCTAACCCTACCCCTAACCCTGACCCTAAATAGAACACTAAGTCTAACCCTCAACATGGACCTAAACCTAATTCTTACCCTACACCTAACCCTAATCCTAAACCAAACCCTAACTCTGACTATAACCCTAATCGTAACAATTACCCTAAACCCTCACCTTAACTGGAAAACTAACCGTAACCCGCACCCTAAATCCTAACCGTATCCCACAACCCTAACCCTAATGCTATCCCTAACCCTAACCCTAACATTAACCTGAAACCCCTGAGCCCTAATGATAAACCTAACCCTAACACAAACCCTAACCCTAACACCAAAGCCTAGCAAAAACCTTAACACTAACTCTCACCCTAACTCTAACACTAACCCGAAACCGAATCATGCACCTAACCCTAAGCCTAAACCAAACCTAACCATGACCAGAACCGCAAGGCCTAACCGGAACCCTCACCCAAACCCTAACCCTAAACTACACCTCTAACCCCTAACGCCTTATCATAACGGTAATCCTAACCCTAACCAACCCTAACCCTAAAACTAACCCTCACCCCAACCACAAAGCCTAACACAACCATGACCCGAACCCTAAACGTAACACTAAACTTAACCCTAACCTTAAATCTAACCCTAACCCTAAAACTGAACACAACCCCTGAACGTAACCCTAACCCTGAACATAACCTTAACACTAACCTGAAAACAAGCCCAAACCTTGGCCATAACCCTAACCCTCACCCTATCTTAAACTTCACCCTATCCCTAACCTAAAACTCACCCTGACTTTAACCCTAACCCTCCCCATAAACCTAACCCTCACCTTAACCTTGGCCCACCTGTAACCCGAAACCTAACCCTTACAATAACTCTGACCCTAATCCTCGCCCTAAACCTAATTCTAATTCTAACCCTGACCCTAACCCTAACCTAACCTCAACCCTATCTTTAAGCCTACCATAAACTTAAACCTAACCCTAACCCTTAACCTTAACTCTAACCCTAACCCTAGCCCTAACCCTAACCTTAACGGTAACACTTACCCAGAACCCTCACCTTAACTGTAAATGTAACTCTAACTCTTACCCTAACCCTAAACTTAACCCTAATTATAACCTTAACCTAAACCTAACTGAAACAGTAACCCTTAACCCTAACTCTAATCCTAATCCTTAGCCTAAAACTAACCTTAACCCTAAACCTAACCCTAACCACTGACCCTAACTCTAACCCTAACCCTGAGCCGAAAAAAACCCTCACCCTTAACCAGAATTTCACCCTAAAGCATAACGCTAAGCGTACCCTCACTTCATTCAAACCCGAACCCTAAGCAAAACTAACACTAACACTACACGTAACCCTAACCCTAAACCTAACCCTAACCCTGACTCTGACCTGAACCCAAACCCCTAACCCCAACCCTCTCGCTTCACATAAACTTCTCTGTAACCCTAGCCCTAAAACTAAACGTAACACTAAATCTCCCCTAACCCTGACCGTACCATAAACGTAACCCTAACTCTAAACTCAAAACTAACCCTGACCCTAACCCTAACTCTAACCCTAATCCTAACCCTAAAACTTACCCTACACACTCAGCTTCAATGGAAACCTAGCACTAACCCTCATCTTACCATCTAAACCTAACCTCAACCCTTAACCTAACCCTATCTATAACCTTCACCTAGCCCTAAACCTAAACATGACTTAACCCTAACACTAACCCTAACCCTAAATCTAAACCTAACCTTAACCCTACACTTAATCCTAACCTAAGCTCTAACCCTAACCCCTAACGCTAACCCTAAGCTCAACCCTCACCCTTCAATTAAACTTTACCCCAGCTGTAGCCCTAACCCTAAGCCGAACCCTAAACCTGACCCTAACATTAACCCAAACACCTAACCCTAACCCTAAGCCTAATCCTAAACCTAACCCTAACCTTAACCCAAATGCCTAACCCTAACCCTCATCCTTAACCTAAACTTCACCCTAAACCTAAGGCTAACCCTAACCCTGAAAGTAAAGCTAAGCCTTAACTATCCCCTAACTCTAGCCCTGACCCTAAACCTAATGCTAACCCTAGCCCTAACAGTAACACCCTAAAACATCAGCTTAATGTAAACTTAACACTAACCCTCCCATGAACCCCTAACCCTAACCCTACCCCGCATCCTACACCTAACCCAGACCTAAACCTAACCCTTTCTCTAACCCTAAATTAACCCTAACCTTAACTCTACCCTAACCCTAACAACAACTCTAAACCTGACCATAACCATCATCCTAAACCCTAGCACTAACTCCAACTCTAAATCTAACCCTAAGCTAGCCCTACCCTTTACCGTAAACCTAGCCTTAACCCTAACCTTACCCCTACCCAAACCCTAACGCTATACCTAACCCGAACACTAACCTTAACCCTACTCTAACCTTAAGCCTAACCCTGACTATTAACTGAAACTTCACCCTAACCCTAAGCCTAACTCTAACTCTAACCCTAACCATAACAATGACCCTAAACCCTCGCCTTAACTGTAAACCTAACCCTAACCCTCACCCTAATCCTTAACCGTATCCCCAACCCTAAACCTAACGCTATCCCCAAACTTATCCCTAACCCTAACCCTAATACGAACAGTAACCCAAATCTAACCCTAACCCTAATATTAAACCTAAACTTAAATCTACCCTAACCGTAAACCTAACCCTAACACCCTAAACCTAACGTCTAACACCGTCTATAATCCTAACCCTTACCATAACCCTCACCCTTAACCTAAACTTCACACTAACCCTAAACCTAACCTAACGCTGACCCTAGACATAACGCCTAACCCTCACCGAACCCTAAACCTATCCTTAACACTAACCTGCACACAAACCCAAACCCTAGCCCTCACCATAAAAATAACCCTCAACCTATCCTGAACTTCATCCAAACACTAACCATAACCTTAACCCTAAACCTAGACCTAACCCAAACCCTAACCTTAAACCTAACTCTAAGAATAACGCTAGTCCATCTGTAACCCTAAACCGAACACTTACAATAGCCCTGAACCTAACCCTAAAATAATCCTAATCCTAACCCTAGACCTAATCCTAACCCTACCCCTAACCCTGACCCTAAATAGAACACTAAGTCTAACCCTCAACATGGACCTAAACCTAATTCTTACCCTACACCTAACCCTAATCCTAAACCAAACCCTAACTCTGACTATAACCCTAATCGTAACAATTACCCTAAACCCTCACCTTAACTGGAAAACTAACCGTAACCCGCACCCTAAATCCTAACCGTATCCCACAACCCTAACCCTAATGCTATCCCTAACCCTAACCCTAACATTAACCTGAAACCCCTGAGCCCTAATGATAAACCTAACCCTAACACAAACCCTAACCCTAACACCAAAGCCTAGCAAAAACCTTAACACTAACTCTCACCCTAACTCTAACACTAACCCGAAACCGAATCATGCACCTAACCCTAAGCCTAAACCAAACCTAACCATGACCAGAACCGCAAGGCCTAACCGGAACCCTCACCCAAACCCTAACCCTAAACTACACCTCTAACCCCTAACGCCTTATCATAACGGTAATCCTAACCCTAACCAACCCTAACCCTAAAACTAACCCTCACCCCAACCACAAAGCCTAACACAACCATGACCCGAACCCTAAACGTAACACTAAACTTAACCCTAACCTTAAATCTAACCCTAACCCTAAAACTGAACACAACCCCTGAACGTAACCCTAACCCTGAACATAACCTTAACACTAACCTGAAAACAAGCCCAAACCTTGGCCATAACCCTAACCCTCACCCTACCTTAAACTTCACCCTATCCCTAACCTAAAACTCACCCTGACTTTAACCCTAACCCTCCCCATAAACCTAACCCTCACCTTAACCTTGGCCCACCTGTAACCCGAAACCTAACCCTTACAATAACTCTGACCCTAATCCTCGCCCTAAACCTAATTCTAACCCTGACCCTGACCCTAACCCTAACCTAACCTCAACCCTATCTTTAAGCCTACCATAAACTTAAACCTAACCCTAACCCTTAACCTTAACTCTAACCCTAACCCTAGCCCTAACCCTAACCTTAACGGTAACACTTACCCAGAACCCTCACCTTAACTGTAAATGTAACTCTAACTCTTACCCTAACCCTAAACTTAACCCTAATTATAACCTTAACCTAAACCTAACTGAAACAGTAACCCTTAACCCTAACTCTAATCCTAATCCTTAGCCTAAAACTAACCTTAACCCTAAACCTAACCCTAACCACTGACCCTAACTCTAACCCTAACCCTGAGCCGAAAAAAACCCTCACCCTTAACCAGAATTTCACCCTAAAGCATAACGCTAAGCGTACCCTCACTTCATTCAAACCCGAACCCTAAGCAAAACTAACACTAACACTACACGTAACCCTAACCCTAAACCTAACCCTAACCCTGACTCTGACCTGAACCCAAACCCCTAACCCCAACCCTCTCGCTTCACATAAACTTCTCTGTAACCCTAGCCCTAAAACTAAACGTAACACTAAATCTCCCCTAACCCTGACCGTACCATAAACGTAACCCTAACTCTAAACTCAAAACTAACCCTGACCCTAACCCTAACTCTAACCCTAATCCTAACCCTAAAACTTACCCTACACACTCAGCTTCAATGGAAACCTAGCACTAACCCTCATCTTACCATCTAAACCTAACCTCAACCCTTAACCTAACCCTATCTATAACCTTCACCTAGCCCTAAACCTAAACATGACTTAACCCTAACACTAACCCTAACCCTAAATCTAAACCTAACCTTAACCCTACACTTAATCCTAACCTAAGCTCTAACCCTAACCCCTAACGCTAACCCTAAGCTCAACCCTCACCCTTCAATTAAACTTTACCCCAGCTGTAGCCCTAACCCTAAGCCGAACCCTAAACCTGACCCTAACATTAACCCAAACACCTAACCCTAACCCTAAGCCTAATCCTAAACCTAACCCTAACCTTAACCCAAATGCCTAACCCTAACCCTAACCCTCATCCTTAACCTAAACTTCACCCTAAACCTAAGGCTAACCCTAACCCTGAAAGTAAAGCTAAGCCTTAACTATCCCCTAACTCTAGCCCTGACCCTAAACCTAATGCTAACCCTAGCCCTAACAGTAACACCCTAAAACATCAGCTTAATGGAAACTTAACACTAACCCTCCCATGAACCCCTAACCCTAACCCTACCCCGCATCCTACACCTAACCCAGACCTAAACCTAACCCTTTCTCTAACCCTAAATTAACCCTAACCTTAACTCTACCCTAACCCTAACAACAACTCTAAACCTGACCATAACCATCATCCTAAACCCTAGCACTAACTCCAACTCTAAATCTAACCCTAAGCTAGCCCTACCCTTTACCGTAAACCTAGCCTTAACCCTAACCTTACCCCTACCCAAACCCTAATGCTATACCTAACCCGAACACTAACCTTAACCCTACTCTAACCTTAAGCCTAACCCTGACTATTAACTGAAACTTCACCCTAACCCTAAGCCTAACTCTAACTCTAACCCTAACCATAACAATTACCCTAAACCCTCGCCTTAACTGTAAACCTAACCCTAACCCTCACCCTAATCCTTAACCGTATCCCCAACCCTAAACCTAACGCTATCCCCAAACTTATCCCTAACCCTAACCCTAATACGAACAGTAACCCAAATCTAACCCTAACCCTAATATTAAACCTAAACTTAAATCTACCCTAACCGTAAACCTAACCCTAACACCCTAAACCTAACGTCTAACACCGTCTATAATCCTAACCCTTACCATAACCCTCACCCTTAACCTAAACTTCACACTAACCCTAAACCTAACCTAACGCTGACCCTAGACATAACGCCTAACCCTCACCGAACCCTAAACCTATCCTTAACACTAACCTGCACACAAACCCAAACCCTAGCCCTCACCATAAAAATAACCCTCAACCTATCCTGAACTTCATCCAAACACTAACCATAACCTTAACCCTAAACCTAGACCTAACCCAAACCCTAACCTTAAACCTAACTCTAAGAATAACGCTAGTCCATCTGTAACCCTAAACCGAACACTTACAATAGCCCTGAACCTAACCCTAAAATAATCCTAATCCTAACCCTAGACCTAATCCTAACCCTACCCCTAACCCTGACCCTAAATAGAACACTAAGTCTAACCCTCAACATGGACCTAAACCTAATTCTTACCCTACACCTAACCCTAATCCTAAACCAAACCCTAACTCTGACTATAACCCTAATCGTAACAATTACCCTAAACCCTCACCTTAACTGGAAAACTAACCGTAACCCGCACCCTAAATCCTAACCGTATCCCACAACCCTAACCCTAATGCTATCCCTAACCCTAACCCTAACATTAACCTGAAACCCCTGAGCCCTAATGGTAAACCTAACCCTAACACAAACCCTAACCCTAACACCAAAGCCTAGCAAAAACCTTAACACTAACTCTCACCCTAACTCTAACACTAACCCGAAACCGAATCATGCACCTAACCCCAAGCCTAAACCAAACCTAACCATGACCAGAACCGCAAGGCCTAACCGGAACCCTCACCCAAACCCTAACCCTAAACTACACCTCTAACCCCTAACGCCTTATCATAACGGTAATCCTAACCCTAACCAACCCTAACCCTAAAACTAACCCTCACCCCAACCACAAAGCCTAACACAACCATGACCCTAACCCTAAACGTAACACTAAACTTAACCCTAACCTTAAATCTAACCCTAACCCTAAAACTGAACACAACCCCTGAACGTAACCCTAACCCTGAACATAACCTTAACACTAACCTGAAAACAAGCCCAAACCTTAGCCATAACCCTAACCCTCACCCTATCTTAATCTTCACCCTATCCCTAACCTAAAACTCACCCTGACTTTAACCCTAACCCTCCCCATAAACCTAACCCTCACCTTAACCTTGGCCCACCTGTAACCCGAAACCTAACCCTTACAATAACTCTGACCCTAATCCTCGCCCTAAACCTAATTCTAATTCTAACCCTGACCCTGACCCTAACCCTAACCTAACCTCAACCCTATCTTTAAGCCTACCATAAACTTAAACCTAACCCTAACCCTTAACCTTAACTCTAACCCTAACCCTAGCCCTAACCCTAACCTTAACGGTAACACTTACCCAGAACCCTCACCTTAACTGTAAATGTAACTCTAACTCTTACCCTAACCCTAAACTTAACCCTAATTATAACCTTAACCTAAACCTAACTGAAACAGTAACCCTTAACCCTAACTCTAATCCTAATCCTTAGCCTAAAACTAACCTTAACCCTAAACCTAACCCTAACCACTGACCCTAACTCTAACCCTAACCCTGAGCCGAATCCTCACCCTTAACCAGAATTTCACCCTAAAGCATAACGCTAAGCGTACCCTAACTTCATTCAAACCCGAACCCTAAGCAAAACTAACACTAACACTACACGTAACCCTAACCCTAAACCTAACCCTAACCCTGACTCTGACCTGAACCCAAACCCCTAACCCCAACCCTCTCGCTTCACATAAACTTCTCTGTAACCCTAGCCCTAAAACTAAACGTAACACTAAATCTCCCCTAACCCTGACCGTACCATAAACGTAACCCTAACTCTAAACTCAAAACTAACCCTGACCCTAACCCTAACTCTAACCTTAATCCTAACCCTAAAACTTACCCTACACACTCAGCTTCAATGGAAACCTAGCACTAACCCTCATCTTACCATCTAAACCTAACCTCAACCCTTAACCTAACCCTATCTATAACCTTCACCTAGCCCTAAACCTAAACATGACTTAACCCTAACACTAACCCTAACCCTAAATCTAAACCTAACCTTAACCCTACACTTAATCCTAACCTAAGCTCTAACCCTAACCCCTAACGCTAACCCTAAGCTCAACCCTCACCCTTCAATTAAACTTTACCCCAGCTGTAGCCCTAACCCTAAGCCGAACCCTAAACCTGACCCTAACATTAACCCAAACACCTAACCCTAACCCTAAGCCTAATCCTAAACCTAACCCTAACCTTAACCCAAATGCCTAACCCTAACCCTCATCCTTAACCTAAACTTCACCCTAAACCTAAGGCTAACCCTAACCCTGAAAGTAAAGCTAAGCCTTAACTATCCCCTAACTCTAGCCCTGACCCTAAACCTAATGCTAACCCTAGCCCTAACAGTAACACCCTAAAACATCAGCTTAATGGAAACTTAACACTAACCCTCCCATGAACCCCTAACCCTAACCCTACCCCGCATCCTACACCTAACCCAGACCTAAACCTAACCCTTTCTCTAACCCTAAATTAACCCTAACCTTAACTCTACCCTAACCCTAACAACAACTCTAAACCTGACCATAACCATCATCCTAAACCCTAGCACTAACTCCAACTCTAAATCTAACCCTAAGCTAGCCCTACCCTTTACCGTAAACCTAGCCTTAACCCTAACCTTACCCCTACCCAAACCCTAACGCTATACCTAACCCGAACACTAACCTTAACCCTACTCTAACCTTAAGCCTAACCCTGACTATTAACTGAAGCTTCACCCTAACCCTAAGCCTAACTCTAACTCTAACCCTAACCATAACAATGACCCTAAACCCTCGCCTTAACTGTAAACCTAACCCTAACCCTCACCCTAATCCTTAACCGTATCCCCAACCCTAAACCTGACGCTATCCCCAAACTTATCCCTAACCCTAACCCTAATACGAACAGTAACCCAAATCTAACCCTAACCCTAATATTAAACCTAAACTTAAATCTACCCTAACCATAAACCTAACCCTAACACCCTAAACCTAACGTCTAACACCGTCTATAATCCTAACCCTTACCATAACCCTCACCCTTAACCTAAACTTCACACTAACCCTAAACCTAACCTAACGCTGACCCTAGACATAACGCCTAACCCTCACCGAACCCTAAACCTATCCTTAACACTAACCTGCACACAAACCCAAACCCTAGCCCTCACCATAAAAATAACCCTCACCCTATCCTGAACTTCATCCAAACACTAACCATAACCTTAACCCTAAACCTAGACCTAACCCAAACCCTAACCTTAAACCTAACTCTAAGAATAACGCTAGTCCATCTGTAACCCTAAACCGAACACTTACAATAGCCCTGAACCTAACCCTAAAATAATCCTAATCCTAACCCTAGACCTAATCCTAACCCTACCCCTAACCCTGACCCTAAATAGAACACTAAGTCTAACCCTCAACATGGACCTAAACCTAATTCTTACCCTACGCCTAACCCTAATCCTAAACCAAACCCTAACTCTGACTATAACCCTAATCGTAACAATTACCCTAAACCCTCACCTTAACTGGAAAACTAACCGTAACCCGCACCCTAAATCCTAACCGTATCCCACAACCCTAACCCTAATGCTATCCCTAACCCTAACCCTAACATTAACCTGAAACCCCTGAGCCCTAATGATAAACCTAACCCTAACACAAACCCTAACCCTAACACCAAAGCCTAGCAAAAACCTTAACACTAACTCTCACCCTAACTCTAACACTAACCCGAAACCGAATCATGCACCTAACCCTAAGCCTAAACCAAACCTAACCATGACCAGAACCGCAAGGCCTAACCGGAACCCTCACCCAAACCCTAACCCTAAACTACACCTCTAACCCCTAACGCCTTATCATAACGGTAATCCTAACCCTAACCAACCCTAACCCTAAAACTAACCCTCACCCCAACCACAAAGCCTAACACAACCATGACCCTAACCCTAAACGTAACACTAAACTTAACCCTAACCTTAAATCTAACCCTAACCCTAAAACTGAACACAACCCCTGAACGTAACCCTAACCCTGAACATAACCTTAACACTAACCTGAAAACAAGCCCAAACCTTAGCCATAACCCTAACCCTCACCCTATCTTAATCTTCACCCTATCCCTAACCTAAAACTCACCCTGACTTTAACCCCATAGAGAGATAGTATTCTAACCCTCACCTTAACCTTGGCCCACCTGTAACCCGAAACCTAACCCTTACAATAACTCTGACCCTAATCCTCGCCCTAAACCTAATTCTAATTCTAACCCTGACCCTGACCCTAACCCTAACCTAACCTCAACCCTATCTTTAAGCCTACCATAAACTTAAACCTAACCCTAACCCTTAACCTTAACTCTAACCCTAACCCTAGCCCTAACCCTAACCTTAACGGTAACACTTACCCAGAACCCTCACCTTAACTGTAAATGTAACTCTAACTCTTACCCTAACCCTAAACTTAACCCTAATTATAACCTTAACCTAAACCTAACTGAAACAGTAACCCTTAACCCTAACTCTAATCCTAATCCTTAGCCTAAAACTAACCTTAATCCTAAACCTAACCCTAACCACTGACCCTAACTCTAACCCTAACCCTGAGCCGAATCCTCACCCTTAACCAGAATTTCACCCTAAAGCATAACGCTAAGCGTACCCTCACTTCATTCAAACCCGAACCCTAAGCAAAACTAACACTAACACTACACGTAACCATAACCCTAAACCTAACCCTAACCCTGACTCTGACCTGAACCCAAACCCCTAACCCCAACCCTCTCGCTTCACATAAACTTCTCTGTAACCCTAGCCCTAAAACTAAACGTAACACTAAATCTCCCCTAACCCTGACCGTACCATAAACGTAACCCTAACTCTAAACTCAAAACTAACCCTGACCCTAACCCTAACTCTAACCCTAATCCTAACCCTAAAACTTACCCTACACACTCAGCTTCAATGGAAACCTAGCACTAACCCTCATCTTACCATCTAAACCTAACCTCAACCCTTAACCTAACCCTATCTATAACCTTCACCTAGCCCTAAACCTAAACATGACTTAACCCTAACACTAACCCTAACCCTAAATCTAAACCTAACCTTAACCCTACACTTAATCCTAACCTAAGCTCTAACCCTAACCCCTAACGCTAACCCTAAGCTCAACCCTCACCCTTCAATTAAACTTTACCCCAGCTGTAGCCCTAACCCTAAGCCGAACCCTAAACCTGACCCTAACATTAACCCAAACACCTAACCCTAACCCTAAGCCTAATCCTAAACCTAACCCTAACCTTAACCCAAATGCCTAACCCTAACTCTAACCCGCATCCTTAACCTAAACTTCACCCTAAACCTAAGGGTAACCCTAACGCTGAAAGTAAAGCTAAGCCTTAACTATCCCCTAACTCTAGCCCTGACCCTAAACCTAATGCTAACCCTAGCCCTAACAGTAACACCCTAAAGCATCAGCTTAATGGAAACTTAACACTAACCCTCCCATGAACCCCTAACCCTAACCCTACCCCGCATCCTACACCTAACCCAGACCTAAACCTAACCCTTTCTCTAACCCTAAATTAACCCTAACCTTAACTCTACCCTAACCCTAACAACAACTCTAAACCTGACCATAACCATCATCCTAAACCCTAGCACTAACTCCAACTCTAAATCTAACCCTAAGCTAGCCCTACCCTTTACCGTAAACCTAGCCTTAACCCTAACCTTACCCCTACCCAAACCCTAACGCTATACCTAACCCGAACACTAACCTTAACCCTACTCTAACCTTAAGCCTAACCCTGACTATTAACTGAAGCTTCACCCTAACCCTAAGCCTAACTCTAACTCTAACCCTAACCATAACAATGACCCTAAACCCTCGCCTTAACTGTAAACCTAACCCTAACCCTCACCCTAATCCTTAACCGTATCCCCAACCCTAAACCTGACGCTATCCCCAAACTTATCCCTAACCCTAACCCTAATACGAACAGTAACCCAAATCTAACCCTAACCCTAATATTAAACCTAAACTTAAATCTACCCTAACCATAAACCTAACCCTAACACCCTAAACCTAACGTCTAACACCGTCTATAATCCTAACCCTTACCATAACCCTCACCCTTAACCTAAACTTCACACTAACCCTAAACCTAACCTAACGCTGACCCTAGACATAACGCCTAACCCTCACCGAACCCTAAACCTATCCTTAACACTAACCTGCACACAAACCCAAACCCTAGCCCTCACCATAAAAATAACCCTCACCCTATCCTGAACTTCATCCAAACACTAACCATAACCTTAACCCTAAACCTAGACCTAACCCAAACCCTAACCTTAAACCTAACTCTAAGAATAACGCTAGTCCATCTGTAACCCTAAACTGAACACTTACAATAGCCCTGAACCTAACCCTAAAATAATCCTAATCCTAACCCTAGACCTAATCCTAACCCTACCCCTAACCCTGACCCTAAATAGAACACTAAGTCTAACCCTCAACATGGACCTAAACCTAATTCTTACCCTACGCCTAACCCTAATCCTAAACCAAACCCTAACTCTGACTATAACCCTAATCGTAACAATTACCCTAAACCCTCACCTTAACTGGAAAACTAACCGTAACCCGCACCCTAAATCCTAACCGTATCCCACAACCCTAACCCTAATGCTATCCCTAACCCTAACCCTAACATTAACCTGAAACCCCTGAGCCCTAATGATAAACCTAACCCTAACACAAACCCTAACCCTAACACCAAAGCCTAGCAAAAACCTTAACACTAACTCTCACCCTAACTCTAACACTAACCCGAAACCGAATCATGCACCTAACCCTAAGCCTAAACCAAACCTAACCATGACCAGAACCGCAAGGCCTAACCGGAACCCTCACCCAAACCCTAACCCTAAACTACACCTCTAACCCCTAACGCCTTATCATAACGGTAATCCTAACCCTAACCAACCCTAACCCTAAAACTAACCCTCACCCCAACCACAAAGCCTAACACAACCATGACCCTAACCCTAAACGTAACACTAAACTTAACCCTAACCTTAAATCTAACCCTAACCCTAAAACTGAACACAACCCCTGAACGTAACCCTAACCCTGAACATAACCTTAACACTAACCTGAAAACAAGCCCAAACCTTAGCCATAACCCTAACCCTCACCCTATCTTAATCTTCACCCTATCCCTAACCTAAAACTCACTCTGACTTTAACCCTAACCCTCCCCATAAACCTAACCCTCACCTTAACCTTGGCCCACCTGTAACCCGAAACCTAACCCTTACAATAACTCTGACCCTAATCCTCGCCCTAAACCTAATTCTAATTCTAACCCTGACCCTGACCCTAACCCTAACCTAACCTCAACCCTATCTTTAAGCCTACCATAAACTTAAACCTAACCCTAACCCTTAACCTTAACTCTAACCCTAACCCTAGCCCTAACCCTAACCTTAACGGTAACACTTACCCAGAACCCTCACCTTAACTGTAAATGTAACTCTAACTCTTACCCTAACCCTAAACTTAACCCTAATTATAACCTTAACCTAAACCTAACTGAAACAGTAACCCTTAACCCTAACTCTAATCCTAATCCTTAGCCTAAAACTAACCTTAACCCTAAACCTAACCCTAACCACTGACCCTAACTCTAACCCTAACCCTGAGCCGAATCCTCACCCTTAACCAGAATTTCACCCTAAAGCATAACGCTAAGCGTACCCTCACTTCATTCAAACCCGAACCCTAAGCAAAACTAACACTAACACTACACGTAACCATAACCCTAAACCTAACCCTAACCCTGACTCTGACCTGAACCCAAACCCCTAACCCCAACCCTCTCGCTTCACATAAACTTCTCTGTAACCCTAGCCCTAAAACTAAACGTAACACTAAATCTCCCCTAACCCTGACCGTACCATAAACGTAACCCTAACTCTAAACTCAAAACTAACCCTGACCCTAACCCTAACTCTAACCCTAATCCTAACCCTAAAACTTACCCTACACACTCAGCTTCAATGGAAACCTAGCACTAACCCTCATCTTACCATCTAAACCTAACCTCAACCCTTAACCTAACCCTATCTATAACCTTCACCTAGCCCTAAACCTAAACATGACTTAACCCTAACACTAACCCTAACCCTAAATCTAAACCTAACCTTAACCCTACACTTAATCCTAACCTAAGCTCTAACCCTAACCCCTAACGCTAACCCTAAGCTCAACCCTCACCCTTCAATTAAACTTTACCCCAGCTGTAGCCCTAACCCTAAGCCGAACCCTAAACCTGACCCTAACATTAACCCAAACACCTAACCCTAACCCTAAGCCTAATCCTAAACCTAACCCTAACCTTAACCCAAATGCCTAACCCTAACTCTAACCCGCATCCTTAACCTAAACTTCACCCTAAACCTAAGGGTAACCCTAACGCTGAAAGTAAAGCTAAGCCTTAACTATCCCCTAACTCTAGCCCTGACCCTAAACCTAATGCTAACCCTAGCCCTAACAGTAACACCCTAAAGCATCAGCTTAATGGAAACTTAACACTAACCCTCCCATGAACCCCTAACCCTAACCCTACCCCGCATCCTACACCTAACCCAGACCTAAACCTAACCCTTTCTCTAACCCTAAATTAACCCTAACCTTAACTCTACCCTAACCCTAACAACAACTCTAAACCTGACCATAACCATCATCCTAAACCCTAGCACTAACTCCAACTCTAAATCTAACCCTAAGCTAGCCCTACCCTTTACCGTAAACCTAGCCTTAACCCTAACCTTACCCCTACCCAAACCCTAACGCTATACCTAACCCGAACACTAACCTTAACCCTACTCTAACCTTAAGCCTAACCCTGACTATTAACTGAAGCTTCACCCTAACCCTAAGCCTAACTCTAACTCTAACCCTAACCATAACAATGACCCTAAACCCTCGCCTTAACTGTAAACCTAACCCTAACCCTCACCCTAATCCTTAACCGTATCCCCAACCCTAAACCTGACGCTATCCCCAAACTTATCCCTAACCCTAACCCTAATACGAACAGTAACCCAAATCTAACCCTAACCCTAATATTAAACCTAAACTTAAATCTACCCTAACCATAAACCTAACCCTAACACCCTAAACCTAACGTCTAACACCGTCTATAATCCTAACCCTTACCATAACCCTCACCCTTAACCTAAACTTCACACTAACCCTAAACCTAACCTAACGCTGACCCTAGACATAACGCCTAACCCTCACCGAACCCTAAACCTATCCTTAACACTAACCTGCACACAAACCCAAACCCTAGCCCTCACCATAAAAATAACCCTCACCCTATCCTGAACTTCATCCAAACACTAACCATAACCTTAACCCTAAACCTAGACCTAACCCAAACCCTAACCTTAAACCTAACTCTAAGAATAACGCTAGTCCATCTGTAACCCTAAACCGAACACTTACAATAGCCCTGAACCTAACCCTAAAATAATCCTAATCCTAACCCTAGACCTAATCCTAACCCTACCCCTAACCCTGACCCTAAATAGAACACTAAGTCTAACCCTCAACATGGACCTAAACCTAATTCTTACCCTACACCTAACCCTAATCCTAAACCAAACCCTAACTCTGACTATAACCCTAATCGTAACAATTACCCTAAACCCTCACCTTAACTGGAAAACTAACCGTAACCCGCACCCTAAATCCTAACCGTATCCCACAACCCTAACCCTAATGCTATCCCTAACCCTAACCCTAACATTAACCTGAAACCCCTGAGCCCTAATGATAAACCTAACCCTAACACAAACCCTAACCCTAACACCAAAGCCTAGCAAAAACCTTAACACTAACTCTCACCCTAACTCTAACACTAACCCGAAACCGAATCATGCACCTAACCCTAAGCCTAAACCAAACCTAACCATGACCAGAACCGCAAGGCCTAACCGGAACCCTCACCCAAACCCTAACCCTAAACTACACCTCTAACCCCTAACGCCTTATCATAACGGTAATCCTAACCCTAACCAACCCTAACACTAAAACTAACCCTCACCCCAACCACAAAGCCTAACACAACCATGACCCTAACCCTAAACGTAACACTAAACTTAACCCTAACCTTAAATCTAACCCTAACCCTAAAACTGAACACAACCCCTGAACGTAACCCTAACCCTGAACATAACCTTAACACTAACCTGAAAACAAGCCCAAACCTTAGCCATAACCCTAACCCTCACCCTATCTTAAACTTCACCCTATCCCTAACCTAAAACTCACCCTGACTTTAACCCTAACCCTCCCCATAAACCTAACCCTCACCTTAACCTTGGCCCACCTGTAACCCGAAACCTAACCCTTACAATAACTCTGACCCTAATCCTCGCCCTAAACCTAATTCTAATTCTAACCCTGACCCTAACCCTAACCTAACCTCAACCCTATCTTTAAGCCTACCATAAACTTAAACCTAACCCTAACCCTTAACCTTAACTCTAACCCTAACCCTAGCCCTAACCCTAACCTTAACGGTAACACTTACCCAGAACCCTCACCTTAACTGTAAATGTAACTCTAACTCTTACCCTAACCCTAAACTTAACCCTAATTATAACCTTAACCTAAACCTAACTGAAACAGTAACCCTTAACCCTAACTCTAATCCTAATCCTTAGCCTAAAACTAACCTTAACCCTAAACCTAACCCTAACCACTGACCCTAACTCTAACCCTAACCCTGAGCCGAAAAAAACCCTCACCCTTAACCAGAATTTCACCCTAAAGCATAACGCTAAGCGTACCCTAACTTCATTCAAACCCGAACCCTAAGCAAAACTAACACTAACACTACACGTAACCCTAACCCTAAACCTAACCCTAACCCTGACTCTGACCTGAACCCAAACCCCTAACCCCAACCCTCTCGCTTCACATAAACTTCTCTGTAACCCTAGCCCTAAAACTAAACGTAACACTAAATCTCCCCTAACCCTGACCGTTCCATAAACGTAACCCTAACTCTAAACTCAAAACTAACCCTGACCCTAACCCTAACTCTAACCCTAATCCTAACCCTAAAACTTACCCTACACACTCAGCTTCAATGGAAACCTAGCACTAACCCTCATCTTACCATCTAAACCTAACCTCAACCCTTAACCTAACCCTATCTATAACCTTCACCTAGCCCTAAACCTAAACATGACTTAACCCTAACACTAACCCTAACCCTAAATCTAAACCTAACCTTAACCCTACACTTAATCCTAACCTAAGCTCTAACCCTAACCCCTAACGCTAACCCTAAGCTCAACCCTCACCCTTCAATTAAACTTTACCCCAGCTGTAGCCCTAACCCTAAGCCGAACCCTAAACCTGACCCTAACATTAACCCAAACACCTAACCCTAACCCTAAGCCTAATCCTAAACCTAACCCTAACCTTAACCCAAATGCCTAACCCTAACCCTAACCCTCATCCTTAACCTAAACTTCACCCTAAACCTAAGGCTAACCCTAACCCTGAAAGTAAAGCTAACCCTTAACTATCCCCTAACTCTAGCCCTGACCCTAAACCTAATGCTAACCCTAGCCCTAACAGTAACACCCTAAAACATCAGCTTAATGTAAATTTAACACTAACCCTCCCATGAACCCCTAACCCTAACCCTACCCCGCATCCTACACCTAACCCAGACCTAAACCTAACCCTTTCTCTAACCCTAAATTAACCCTAACCTTAACTCTACCCTAACCCTAACAACAACTCTAAACCTGACCATAACCATCATCCTAAACCCTAGCACTAACTCCAACTCTAAATCTAACCCTAAGCTAGCCCTACCCTTTACCGTAAACCTAGCCTTAACCCTAACCTTACCCCTACCCAAACCCTAACGCTATACCTAACCCGAACACTAACCTTAACCCTACTCTAACCTTAAGCCTAACCCTGACTATTAACTGAAACTTCACCCTAACCCTAAGCCTAACTCTAACTCTAACCCTAACCATAACAATGACCCTAAACCCTCGCCTTAACTGTAAACCTAACCCTAACCCTCACCCTAATCCTTAACCGTATCCCCAACCCTAAACCTGACGCTATCCCCAAACTTATCCCTAACCCTAACCCTAATACGAACAGTAACCCAAATCTAACCCTAACCCTAATATTAAACCTAAACTTAAATCTACCCTAACCATAAACCTAACCCTAACACCCTAAACCTAACGTCTAACACCGTCTATAATCCTAACCCTTACCATAACCCTCACCCTTAACCTAAACTTCACACTAACCCTAAACCTAACCTAACGCTGACCCTAGACATAACGCCTAACCCTCACCGAACCCTAAACCTATCCTTAACACTAACCTGCACACAAACCCAAACCCTAGCCCTCACCATAAAAATAACCCTCACCCTATCCTGAACTTCATCCAAACACTAACCATAACCTTAACCCTAAACCTAGACCTAACCCAAACCCTAACCTTAAACCTAACTCTAAGAATAACGCTAGTCCATCTGTAACCCTAAACTGAACACTTACAATAGCCCTGAACCTAACCCTAAAATAATCCTAATCCTAACCCTAGACCTAATCCTAACCCTACCCCTAACCCTGACCCTAAATAGAACACTAAGTCTAACCCTCAACATGGACCTAAACCTAATTCTTACCCTACACCTAACCCTAATCCTAAACCAAACCCTAACTCTGACTATAACCCTAATCGTAACAATTACCCTAAAGCCTCACCTTAACTGGAAAACTAACCGTAACCCGCACCCTAAATCCTAACCGTATCCCACAACCCTAACCCTAATGCTATCCCTAACCCTAACCCTAACATTAACCTGAAACCCCTGAGCCCTAATGATAAACCTAACCCTAACACAAACCCTAACCCTAACACCAAAGCCTAGCAAAAACCTTAACACTAACTCTCACCCTAACTCTAACACTAACCCGAAACCGAATCATGCACCTAACCCTAAGCCTAAACCAAACCTAACCATGACCAGAACCGCAAGGCCTAACCGGAACCCTCACCCAAACCCTAACCCTAAACTACACCTCTAACCCCTAACGCCTTATCATAACGGTAATCCTAACCCTAACCAACCCTAACCCTAAAACTAACCCTCACCCCAACCACAAAGCCTAACACAACCATGACCCTAACCCTAAACGTAACACTAAACTTAACCCTAACCTTAAATCTAACCCTAACCCTAAAACTGAACACAACCCCTGAACGTAACCCTAACCCTGAACATAACCTTAACACTAACCTGAAAACAAGCCCAAACCTTAGCCATAACCCTAACCCTCACCCTATCTTAAACTTCACCCTATCCCTAACCTAAAACTCACCCTGACTTTAACCCTAACCCTCCCCATAAACCTAACCCTCACCTTAACCTTGGCCCACCTGTAACCCGAAACCTAACCCTTACAATAACTCTGACCCTAATCCTCGCCCTAAACCTAATTCTAATTCTAACCCTGACCCTAACCCTAACCTAACCTCAACCCTATCTTTAAGCCTACCATAAACTTAAACCTAACCCTAACCCTTAACCTTAACTCTAACCCTAACCCTAGCCCTAACCCTAACCTTAACGGTAACACTTACCCAGAACCCTCACCTTAACTGTAAATGTAACTCTAACTCTTACCCTAACCCTAAACTTAACCCTAATTATAACCTTAACCTAAACCTAACTGAAACAGTAACCCTTAACCCTAACTCTAATCCTAATCCTTAGCCTAAAACTAACCTTAACCCTAAACCTAACCCTAACCACTGACCCTAACTCTAACCCTAACCCTGAGCCGAAAAAAACCCTCACCCTTAACCAGAATTTCACCCTAAAGCATAACGCTAAGCGTACCCTCACTTCATTCAAACCCGAACCCTAAGCAAAACTAACACTAACACTACACGTAACCCTAACCCTAAACCTAACCCTAACCCTGACTCTGACCTGAACCCAAACCCCTAACCCCAACCCTCTCGCTTCACATAAACTTCTCTGTAACCCTAGCCCTAAAACTAAACGTAACACTAAATCTCCCCTAACCCTGACCGTACCATAAACGTAACCCTAACTCTAAACTCAAAACTAACCCTGACCCTAACCCTAACTCTAACCCTAATCCTAACCCTAAAACTTACCCTACACACTCAGCTTCAATGGAAACCTAGCACTAACCCTCATCTTACCATCTAAAACTAACCTCAACCCTTAACCTAACCCTATCTATAACCTTCACCTAGCCCTAAACCTAAACATGACTTAACCCTAACACTAACCCTAACCCTAAATCTAAACCTAACCTTAACCCTACACTTAATCCTAACCTAAGCTCTAACCCTAACCCCTAACGCTAACCCTAAGCTCAACCCTCACCCTTCAATTAAACTTTACCCCAGCTGTAGCCCTAACCCTAAGCCGAACCCTAAACCTGACCCTAACATTAACCCAAACACCTAACCCTAACCCTAAGCCTAATCCTAAACCTAACCCTAACCTTAACCCAAATGCCTAACCCTAACCCTAACCCTCATCCTTAACCTAAACTTCACCCTAAACCTAAGGCTAACCCTAACCCTGAAAGTAAAGCTAAGCCTTAACTATCCCCTAACTCTAGCCCTGACCCTAAACCTAATGCTAACCCTAGCCCTAACAGTAACACCCTAAAACATCAGCTTAATGGAAACTTAACACTAACCCTCCCATGAACCCCTAACCCTAACCCTACCCCGCATCCTACACCTAACCCAGACCTAAACCTAACCCTTTCTCTAACCCTAAATTAACCCTAACCTTAACTCTACCCTAACCCTAACAACAACTCTAAACCTGACCATAACCATCATCCTAAACCCTAGCACTAACTCCAACTCTAAATCTAACCCTAAGCTAGCCCTACCCTTTACCGTAAACCTAGCCTTAACCCTAACCTTACCCCTACCCAAACCCTAACGCTATACCTAACCCGAACACTAACCTTAACCCTACTCTAACCTTAAGCCTAACCCTGACTATTAACTGAAACTTCACCCTAACCCTAAGCCTAACTCTAACTCTAACCCTAACCATAACAATGACCCTAAACCCTCGCCTTAACTGTAAACCTAACCCTAACCCTCACCCTAATCCTTAACCGTATCCCCAACCCTAAACCTGACGCTATCCCCAAACTTATCCCTAACCCTAACCCTAATACGAACAGTAACCCAAATCTAACCCTAACCCTAATATTAAACCTAAACTTAAATCTACCCTAACCATAAACCTAACCCTAACACCCTAAACCTAACGTCTAACACCGTCTATAATCCTAACCCTTACCATAACCCTCACCCTTAACCTAAACTTCACACTAACCCTAAACCTAACCTAACGCTGACCCTAGACATAACGCCTAACCCTCACCGAACCCTAAACCTATCCTCAACACTAACCTGCACACAAACCCAAACCCTAGCCCTCACCATAAAAATAACCCTCACCCTATCCTGAACTTCATCCAAACACTAACCATAACCTTAACCCTAAGCCTAGACCTAACCCAAACCCTAACCTTAAACCTAACTCTAAGAATAACGCTAGTCCATCTGTAACCCTAAACCGAACACTTACAATAGCCCTGAACCTAACCCTAAAATAATCCTAATCCTAACCCTAGACCTAATCCTAACCCTACCCCTAACCCTGACCCTAAATAGAACACTAAGTCTAACCCTCAACATGGACCTAAACCTAATTCTTACCCTACACCTAACCCTAATCCTAAACCAAACCCTAACTCTGACTATAACCCTAATCGTAACAATTACCCTAAAGCCTCACCTTAACTGGAAAACTAACCGTAACCCGCACCCTAAATCCTAACCGTATCCCACAACCCTAACCCTAATGCTATCCCTAACCCTAACCCTAACATTAACCTGAAACCCCTGAGCCCTAATGATAAACCTAACCCTAACACAAACCCTAACCCTAACACCAAAGCCTAGCAAAAACCTTAACACTAACTCTCACCCTAACTCTAACACTAACCCGAAACCGAATCATGCACCTAACCCTAAGCCTAAACCAAACCTAACCATGACCAGAACCGCAAGGCCTAACCGGAACCCTCACCCAAACCCTAACCCTAAACTACACCTCTAACCCCTAACGCCTTATCATAACGGTAATCCTAACCCTAACCAACCCTAACCCTAAAACTAACCCTCACCCCAACCACAAAGCCTAACACAACCATGACCCTAACCCTAAACGTAACACTAAACTTAACCCTAACCTTAAATCTAACCCTAACCCTAAAACTGAACACAACCCCTGAACGTAACCCTAACCCTGAACATAACCTTAACACTAACCTGAAAACAAGCCCAAACCTTAGCCATAACCCTAACCCTCACCCTATCTTAAACTTCACCCTATCCCTAACCTAAAACTCACTCTGACTTTAACCCTAACCCTCCCCATAAACCTAACCCTCACCTTAACCTTGGCCCACCTGTAACCCGAAACCTAACCCTTACAATAACTCTGACCCTAATCCTCGCCCTAAACCTAATTCTAATTCTAACCCTGACCCTAACCCTAACCTAACCTCAACCCTATCTTTAAGCCTACCATAAACTTAAACCTAACCCTAACCCTTAACCTTAACTCTAACCCTAACCCTAGCCCTAACCCTAACCTTAACGGTAACACTTACCCAGAACCCTCACCTTAACTGTAAATGTAACTCTAACTCTTACCCTAACCCTAAACTTAACCCTAATTATAACCTTAACCTAAACCTAACTGAAACAGTAACCCTTAACCCTAACTCTAATCCTAATCCTTAGCCTAAAACTAACCTTAACCCTAAACCTAACCCTAACCACTGACCCTAACTCTAACCCTAACCCTGAGCCGAAAAAAACCCTCACCCTTAACCAGAATTTCACCCTAAAGCATAACGCTAAGCGTACCCTCACTTCATTCAAACCCGAACCCTAAGCAAAACTAACACTAACACTACACGTAACCCTAACCCTAAACCTAACCCTAACCCTGACTCTGACCTGAACCCAAACCCCTAACCCCAACCCTCTCGCTTCACATAAACTTCTCTGTAACCCTAGCCCTAAAACTAAACGTAACACTAAATCTCCCCTAACCCTGACCGTACCATAAACGTAACCCTAACTCTAAACTCAAAACTAACCCTGACCCTAACCCTAACTCTAACCCTAATCCTAACCCTAAAACTTACCCTACACACTCAGCTTCAATGGAAACCTAGCACTAACCCTCATCTTACCATCTAAAACTAACCTCAACCCTTAACCTAACCCTATCTATAACCTTCACCTAGCCCTAAACCTAAACATGACTTAACCCTAACACTAACCCTAACCCTAAATCTAAACCTAACCTTAACCCTACACTTAATCCTAACCTAAGCTCTAACCCTAACCCCTAACGCTAACCCTAAGCTCAACCCTCACCCTTCAATTAAACTTTACCCCAGCTGTAGCCCTAACCCTAAGCCGAACCCTAAACCTGACCCTAACATTAACCCAAACACCTAACCCTAACCCTAAGCCTAATCCTAAACCTAACCCTAACCTTAACCCAAATGCCTAACCCTAACCCTAACCCTCATCCTTAACCTAAACTTCACCCTAAACCTAAGGCTAACCCTAACCCTGAAAGTAAAGCTAAGCCTTAACTATCCCCTAACTCTAGCCCTGACCCTAAACCTAATGCTAACCCTAGCCCTAACAGTAACACCCTAAAACATCAGCTTAATGTAAACTTAACACTAACCCTCCCATGAACCCCTAACCCTAACCCTACCCCGCATCCTACACCTAACCCAGACCTAAACCTAACCCTTTCTCTAACCCTAAATTAACCCTAACCTTAACTCTACCCTAACCCTAACAACAACTCTAAACCTGACCATAACCATCATCCTAAACCCTAGCACTAACTCCAACTCTAAATCTAACCCTAAGCTAGCCCTACCCTTTACCGTAAACCTAGCCTTAACCCTAACCTTACCCCTACCCAAACCCTAACGCTATACCTAACCCGAACACTAACCTTAACCCTACTCTAACCTTAAGCCTAACCCTGACTATTAACTGAAACTTCACCCTAACCCTAAGCCTAACTCTAACTCTAACCCTAACCATAACAATGACCCTAAACCCTCGCCTTAACTGTAAACCTAACCCTAACCCTCACCCTAATCCTTAACCGTATCCCCAACCCTAAACCTGACGCTATCCCCAAACTTATCCCTAACCCTAACCCTAATACGAACAGTAACCCAAATCTAACCCTAACCCTAATATTAAACCTAAACTTAAATCTACCCTAACCATAAACCTAACCCTAACACCCTAAACCTAACGTCTAACACCGTCTATAATCCTAACCCTTACCATAACCCTCACCCTTAACCTAAACTTCACACTAACCCTAAACCTAACCTAACGCTGACCCTAGACATAACGCCTAACCCTCACCGAACCCTAAACCTATCCTCAACACTAACCTGCACACAAACCCAAACCCTAGCCCTCACCATAAAAATAACCCTCACCCTATCCTGAACTTCATCCAAACACTAACCATAACCTTAACCCTAAGCCTAGACCTAACCCAAACCCTAACCTTAAACCTAACTCTAAGAATAACGCTAGTCCATCTGTAACCCTAAACCGAACACTTACAATAGCCCTGAACCTAACCCTAAAATAATCCTAATCCTAACCCTAGACCTAATCCTAACCCTACCCCTAACCCTGACCCTAAATAGAACACTAAGTCTAACCCTCAACATGGACCTAAACCTAATTCTTACCCTACACCTAACCCTAATCCTAAACCAAACCCTAACTCTGACTATAACCCTAATCGTAACAATTACCCTAAACCCTCACCTTAACTGGAAAACTAACCGTAACCCGCACCCTAAATCCTAACCGTATCCCACAACCCTAACCCTAATGCTATCCCTAACCCTAACCCTAACATTAACCTGAAACCCCTGAGCCCTAATGATAAACCTAACCCTAACACAAACCCTAACCCTAACACCAAAGCCTAGCAAAAACCTTAACACTAACTCTCACCCTAACTCTAACACTAACCTGAAACCGAATCATGCACCTAACCCTAAGCCTAAACCAAACCTAACCATGACCAGAACCGCAAGGCCTAACCGGAACCCTCACCCAAACCCTAACCCTAAACTACACCTCTAACCCCTAACGCCTTATCATAACGGTAATCCTAACCCTAACCAACCCTAACCCTAAAACTAACCCTCACCCCAACCACAAAGCCTAACACAACCATGACCCTAACCCTAAACGTAACACTAAACTTAACCCTAACCTTAAATCTAACCCTAACCCTAAAACTGAACACAACCCCTGAACGTAACCCTAACCCTGAACATAACCTTAACACTAACCTGAAAACAAGCCCAAACCTTAGCCATAACCCTAACCCTCACCCTATCTTAAACTTCACCCTATCCCTAACCTAAAACTCACCCTGACTTTAACCCTAACCCTCCCCATAAACCTAACCCTCACCTTAACCTTGGCCCACCTGTAACCCGAAACCTAACCCTTACAATAACTCTGACCCTAATCCTCGCCCTAAACCTAATTCTAATTCTAACCCTGACCCTAACCCTAACCTAACCTCAACCCTATCTTTAAGCCTACCATAAACTTAAACCTAACCCTAACCCTTAACCTTAACTCTAACCCTAACCCTAGCCCTAACCCTAACCTTAACGGTAACACTTACCCAGAACCCTCACCTTAACTGTAAATGTAACTCTAACTCTTACCCTAACCCTAAACTTAACCCTAATTATAACCTTAACCTAAACCTAACTGAAACAGTAACCCTTAACCCTAACTCTAATCCTAATCCTTAGCCTAAAACTAACCTTAACCCTAAACCTAACCCTAACCACTGACCCTAACTCTAACCCTAACCCTGAGCCGAACCCTCACCCTTAACCAGAATTTCACCCTAAAGCATAACGCTAAGCGTACCCTCACTTCATTCAAACCCGAACCCTAAGCAAAACTAACACTAACACTACACGTAACCCTAACCCTAAACCTAACCCTAACCCTGACTCTGACCTGAACCCAAACCCCTAACCCCAACCCTCTCGCTTCACATAAACTTCTCTGTAACCCTAGCCCTAAAACTAAACGTAACACTAAATCTCCCCTAACCCTGACCGTACCATAAACGTAACCCTAACTCTAAACTCAAAACTAACCCTGACCCTAACCCTAACTCTAACCCTAATCCTAACCCTAAAACTTACCCTACACACTCAGCTTCAATGGAAACCTAGCACTAACCCTCATCTTACCATCTAAACCTAACCTCAACCCTTAACCTAACCCTATCTATAACCTTCACCTAGCCCTAAACCTAAACATGACTTAACCCTAACACTAACCCTAACCCTAAATCTAAACCTAACCTTAACCCTACACTTAATCCTAACCTAAGCTCTAACCCTAACCCCTAACGCTAACCCTAAGCTCAACCCTCACCCTTCAATTAAACTTTACCCCAGCTGTAGCCCTAACCCTAAGCCGAACCCTAAACCTGACCCTAACATTAACCCAAACACCTAACCCTAACCCTAAGCCTAATCCTAAACCTAACCCTAACCTTAACCCAAATGCCTAACCCTAACCCTAACCCTCATCCTTAACCTAAACTTCACCCTAAACCTAAGGCTAACCCTAACCCTGAAAGTAAAGCTAACCCTTAACTATCCCCTAACTCTAGCCCTGACCCTAAACCTAATGCTAACCCTAGCCCTAACAGTAACACCCTAAAACATCAGCTTAATGGAAACTTAACACTAACCCTCCCATGAACCCCTAACCCTAACCCTACCCCACATCCTACACCTAACCCAGACCTAAACCTAACCCTTTCTCTAACCCTAAATTAACCCTAACCTTAACTCTACCCTAACCCTAACAACAACTCTGAACCTGACCATAACCATCATCCTAAACCCTAGCACTAACTCCAACTCTAAATCTAACCCTAAGCTAGCCCTACCCTTTACCGTAAACCTAGCCTTAACCCTAACCTTACCCCTACCCAAACCCTAACGCTATACCTAACCCGAACACTAACCTTAACCCTACTCTAACCTTAAGCCTAACCCTGACTATTAACTGAAACTTCACCCTAACCCTAAGCCTAACTCTAACTCTAACCCTAACCATAACAATTACCCTAAACCCTCGCCTTAACTGTAAACCTAACCCTAACCCTCACCCTAATCCTTAACCGTATCCCCAACCCTAAACCTGACGCTATCCCCAAACTTATCCCTAACCCTAACCCTAATACGAACAGTAACCCAAATCTAACCCTAACCCTAATATTAAACCTAAACTTAAATCTACCCTAACCATAAACCTAACCCTAACACCCTAAACCTAACGTCTAACACCGTCTATAATCCTAACCCTTACCATAACCCTCACCCTTAACCTAAACTTCACACTAACCCTAAACCTAACCTAACGCTGACCCTAGACATAACGCCTAACCCTCACCGAACCCTAAACCTATCCTTAACACTAACCTGCACACAAACCCAAACCCTAGCCCTCACCATAAAAATAACCCTCACCCTATCCTGAACTTCATCCAAACACTAACCATAACCTTAACCCTAAACCTAGACCTAACCCAAACCCTAACCTTAAACCTAACTCTAAGAATAACGCTAGTCCATCTGTAACCCTAAACCGAACACTTACAATAGCCCTGAACCTAACCCTAAAATAATCCTAATCCTAACCCTAGACCTAATCCTAACCCTACCCCTAACCCTGACCCTAAATAGAACACTAAGTCTAACCCTCAACATGGACCTAAACCTAATTCTTACCCTACACCTAACCCTAATCCTAAACCAAACCCTAACTCTGACTATAACCCTAATCGTAACAATTACCCTAAACCCTCACCTTAACTGGAAAACTAACCGTAACCCGCACCCTAAATCCTAACCGTATCCCACAACCCTAACCCTAATGCTATCCCTAACCCTAACCCTAACATTAACCTGAAACCCCTGAGCCCTAATGATAAACCTAACCCTAACACAAACCCTAACCCTAACACCAAAGCCTAGCAAAAACCTTAACACTAACTCTCACCCTAACTCTAACACTAACCCGAAACCGAATCATGCACCTAACCCTAAGCCTAAACCAAACCTAACCATGACCAGAACCGCAAGGCCTAACCGGAACCCTCACCCAAACCCTAACCCTAAACTACACCTCTAACCCCTAACGCCTTATCATAACGGTAATCCTAACCCTAACCAACCCTAACCCTAAAACTAACCCTCACCCCAACCACAAAGCCTAACACAACCATGACCCTAACCCTAAACGTAACACTAAACTTAACCCTAACCTTAAATCTAACCCTAACCCTAAAACTGAACACAACCCCTGAACGTAACCCTAACCCTGAACATAACCTTAACACTAACCTGAAAACAAGCCCAAACCTTAGCCATAACCCTAACCCTCACCCTATCTTAATCTTCACCCTATCCCTAACCTAAAACTCACCCTGACTTTAACCCTAACCCTCCCCATAAACCTAACCCTCACCTTAACCTTGGCCCACCTGTAACCCGAAACCTAACCCTTACAATAACTCTGACCCTAATCCTCGCCCTAAACCTAATTCTAATTCTAACCCTGACCCTGACCCTAACCCTAACCTAACCTCAACCCTATCTTTAAGCCTACCATAAACTTAAACCTAACCCTAACCCTTAACCTTAACTCTAACCCTAACCCTAGCCCTAACCCTAACCTTAACGGTAACACTTACCCAGAACCCTCACCTTAACTGTAAATGTAACTCTAACTCTTACCCTAACCCTAAACTTAACCCTAATTATAACCTTAACCTAAACCTAACTGAAACAGTAACCCTTAACCCTAACTCTAATCCTAATCCTTAGCCTAAAACTAACCTTAACCCTAAACCTAACCCTAACCACTGACCCTAACTCTAACCCTAACCCTGAGCCGAACCCTCACCCTTAACCAGAATTTCACCCTAAAGCATAACGCTAAGCGTACCCTCACTTCATTCAAACCCGAACCCTAAGCAAAACTAACACTAACACTACACGTAACCCTAACCCTAAACCTAACCCTAACCCTGACTCTGACCTGAACCCAAACCCCTAACCCCAACCCTCTCGCTTCACATAAACTTCTCTGTAACCCTAGTCCTAAAACTAAACGTAACACTAAATCTCCCCTAACCCTGACCGTACCATAAACGTAACCCTAACTCTAAACTCAAAACTAACCCTGACCCTAACCCTAACTCTAACCCTAATCCTAACCCTAAAACTTACCCTACACACTCAGCTTCAATGGAAACCTAGCACTAACCCTCATCTTACCATCTAAACCTAACCTCAACCCTTAACCTAACCCTATCTATAACCTTCACCTAGCCCTAAACCTAAACATGACTTAACCCTAACACTAACCCTAACCCTAAATCTAAACCTAACCTTAACCCTACACTTAATCCTAACCTAAGCTCTAACCCTAACCCCTAACGCTAACCCTAAGCTCAACCCTCACCCTTCAATTAAACTTTACCCCAGCTGTAGCCCTAACCCTAAGCCGAACCCTAAACCTGACCCTAACATTAACCCAAACACCTAACCCTAACCCTAAGCCTAATCCTAAACCTAACCCTAACCTTAACCCAAATGCCTAACCCTAACCCTAACCCTCATCCTTAACCTAAACTTCACCCTAAACCTAAGGCTAACCCTAACCCTGAAAGTAAAGCTAAGCCTTAACTATCCCCTAACTCTAGCCCTGACCCTAAACCTAATGCTAACCCTAGCCCTAACAGTAACACCCTAAAACATCAGCTTAATGTAAACTTAACACTAACCCTCCCATGAACCCCTAACCCTAACCCTACCCCGCATCCTACACCTAACCCAGACCTAAACCTAACCCTTTCTCTAACCCTAAATTAACCCTAACCTTAACTCTACCCTAACCCTAACAACAACTCTAAACCTGACCATAACCATCATCCTAAACCCTAGCACTAACTCCAACTCTAAATCTAACCCTAAGCTAGCCCTACCCTTTACCGTAAACCTAGCCTTAACCCTAACCTTACCCCTACCCAAACCCTAACGCTATACCTAACCCGAACACTAACCTTAACCCTACTCTAACCTTAAGCCTAACCCTGACTATTAACTGAAACTTCACCCTAACCCTAAGCCTAACTCTAACTCTAACCCTAACCATAACAATGACCCTAAACCCTCGCCTTAACTGTAAACCTAACCCTAACCCTCACCCTAATCCTTAACCGTATCCCCAACCCTAAACCTGACGCTATCCCCAAACTTATCCCTAACCCTAACCCTAATACGAACAGTAACCCAAATCTAACCCTAACCCTAATATTAAACCTAAACTTAAATCTACCCTAACCATAAACCTAACCCTAACACCCTAAACCTAACGTCTAACACCGTCTATAATCCTAACCCTTACCATAACCCTCACCCTTAACCTAAACTTCACACTAACCCTAAACCTAACCTAACGCTGACCCTAGACATAACGCCTAACCCTCACCGAACCCTAAACCTATCCTCAACACTAACCTGCACACAAACCCAAACCCTAGCCCTCACCATAAAAATAACCCTCACCCTATCCTGAACTTCATCCAAACACTAACCATAACCTTAACCCTAAACCTAGACCTAACCCAAACCCTAACCTTAAACCTAACTCTAAGAATAACGCTAGTCCATCTGTAACCCTAAACCGAACACTTACAATAGCCCTGAACCTAACCCTAAAATAATCCTAATCCTAACCCTAGACCTAATCCTAACCCTACCCCTAACCCTGACCCTAAATAGAACACTAAGTCTAACCCTCAACATGGACCTAAACCTAATTCTTACCCTACACCTAACCCTAATCCTAAACCAAACCCTAACTCTGACTATAACCCTAATCGTAACAATTACCCTAAAGCCTCACCTTAACTGGAAAACTAACCGTAACCCGCACCCTAAATCCTAACCGTATCCCACAACCCTAACCCTAATGCTATCCCTAACCCTAACCCTAACATTAACCTGAAACCCCTGAGCCCTAATGATAAACCTAACCCTAACACAAACCCTAACCCTAACACCAAAGCCTAGCAAAAACCTTAACACTAACTCTCACCCTAACTCTAACACTAACCCGAAACCGAATCATGCACCTAACCCTAAGCCTAAACCAAACCTAACCATGACCAGAACCGCAAGGCCTAACCGGAACCCTCACCCAAACCCTAACCCTAAACTACACCTCTAACCCCTAACGCCTTATCATAACGGTAATCCTAACCCTAACCAACCCTAACCCTAAAACTAACCCTCACCCCAACCACAAAGCCTAACACAACCATGACCCTAACCCTAAACGTAACACTAAACTTAACCCTAACCTTAAATCTAACCCTAACCCTAAAACTGAACACAACCCCTGAACGTAACCCTAACCCTGAACATAACCTTAACACTAACCTGAAAACAAGCCCAAACCTTAGCCATAACCCTAACCCTCACCCTATCTTAAACTTCACCCTATCCCTAACCTAAAACTCACCCTGACTTTAACCCTAACCCTCCCCATAAACCTAACCCTCACCTTAACCTTGGCCCACCTGTAACCCGAAACCTAACCCTTACAATAACTCTGACCCTAATCCTCGCCCTAAACCTAATTCTAATTCTAACCCTGACCCTAACCCTAACCTAACCTCAACCCTATCTTTAAGCCTACCATAAACTTAAACCTAACCCTAACCCTTAACCTTAACTCTAACCCTAACCCTAGCCCTAACCCTAACCTTAACGGTAACACTTACCCAGAACCCTCACCTTAACTGTAAATGTAACTCTAACTCTTACCCTAACCCTAAACTTAACCCTAATTATAACCTTAACCTAAACCTAACTGAAACAGTAACCCTTAACCCTAACTCTAATCCTAATCCTTAGCCTAAAACTAACCTTAACCCTAAACCTAACCCTAACCACTGACCCTAACTCTAACCCTAACCCTGAGCCGAACCCTCACCCTTAACCGGAATTTCACCCTAAAGCATAACGCTAAGCGTACCCTCACTTCATTCAAACCCGAACCCTAAGCAAAACTAACACTAACACTACACGTAACCCTAACCCTAAACCTAACCCTAACCCTGACTCTGACCTGAACCCAAACCCCTAACCCCAACCCTCTCGCTTCACATAAACTTCTCTGTAACCCTAGCCCTAAAACTAAACGTAACACTAAATCTCCCCTAACCCTGACCGTACCATAAACGTAACCCTAACTCTAAACTCAAAACTAACCCTGACCCTAACCCTAACTCTAACCCTAATCCTAACCCTAAAACTTACCCTACACACTCAGCTTCAATGGAAACCTAGCACTAACCCTCATCTTACCATCTAAACCTAACCTCAACCCTTAACCTAACCCTATCTATAACCTTCACCTAGCCCTAAACCTAAACATGACTTAACCCTAACACTAACCCTAACCCTAAATCTAAACCTAACCTTAACCCTACACTTAATCCTAACCTAAGCTCTAACCCTAACCCCTAACGCTAACCCTAAGCTCAACCCTCACCCTTCAATTAAACTTTACCCCAGCTGTAGCCCTAACCCTAAGCCGAACCCTAAACCTGACCCTAACATTAACCCAAACACCTAACCCTAACCCTAAGCCTAATCCTAAACCTAACCCTAACCTTAACCCAAATGCCTAACCCTAACCCTAACCCTCATCCTTAACCTAAACTTCACCCTAAACCTAAGGCTAACCCTAACCCTGAAAGTAAAGCTAACCCTTAACTATCCCCTAACTCTAGCCCTGACCCTAAACCTAATGCTAACCCTAGCCCTAACAGTAACACCCTAAAACATCAGCTTAATGGAAACTTAACACTAACCCTCCCATGAACCCCTAACCCTAACCCTACCCCGCATCCTACACCTAACCCAGACCTAAACCTAACCCTTTCTCTAACCCTAAATTAACCCTAACCTTAACTCTACCCTAACCCTAACAACAACTCTGAACCTGACCATAACCATCATCCTAAACCCTAGCACTAACTCCAACTCTAAATCTAACCCTAAGCTAGCCCTACCCTTTACCGTAAACCTAGCCTTAACCCTAACCTTACCCCTACCCAAACCCTAACGCTATACCTAACCCGAACACTAACCTTAACCCTACTCTAACCTTAAGCCTAACCCTGACTATTAACTGAAACTTCACCCTAACCCTAAGCCTAACTCTAACTCTAACCCTAACCATAACAATTACCCTAAACCCTCGCCTTAACTGTAAACCTAACCCTAACCCTCACCCTAATCCTTAACCGTATCCCCAACCCTAAACCTGACGCTATCCCCAAACTTATCCCTAACCCTAACCCTAATACGAACAGTAACCCAAATCTAACCCTAACCCTAATATTAAACCTAAACTTAAATCTACCCTAACCATAAACCTAACCCTAACACCCTAAACCTAACGTCTAACACCGTCTATAATCCTAACCCTTACCATAACCCTCACCCTTAACCTAAACTTCACACTAACCCTAAACCTAACCTAACGCTGACCCTAGACATAACGCCTAACCCTCACCGAACCCTAAACCTATCCTTAACACTAACCTGCACACAAACCCAAACCCTAGCCCTCACCATAAAAATAACCCTCACCCTATCCTGAACTTCATCCAAACACTAACCATAACCTTAACCCTAAACCTAGACCTAACCCAAACCCTAACCTTAAACCTAACTCTAAGAATAACGCTAGTCCATCTGTAACCCTAAACCGAACACTTACAATAGCCCTGAACCTAACCCTAAAATAATCCTAATCCTAACCCTAGACCTAATCCTAACCCTACCCCTAACCCTGACCCTAAATAGAACACTAAGTCTAACCCTCAACATGGACCTAAACCTAATTCTTACCCTACACCTAACCCTAATCCTAAACCAAACCCTAACTCTGACTATAACCCTAATCGTAACAATTACCCTAAAGCCTCACCTTAACTGGAAAACTAACCGTAACCCGCACCCTAAATCCTAACCGTATCCCACAACCCTAACCCTAATGCTATCCCTAACCCTAACCCTAACATTAACCTGAAACCCCTGAGCCCTAATGATAAACCTAACCCTAACACAAACCCTAACCCTAACACCAAAGCCTAGCAAAAACCTTAACACTAACTCTCACCCTAACTCTAACACTAACCCGAAACCGAATCATGCACCTAACCCTAAGCCTAAACCAAACCTAACCATGACCAGAACCGCAAGGCCTAACCGGAACCCTCACCCAAACCCTAACCCTAAACTACACCTCTAACCCCTAACGCCTTATCATAACGGTAATCCTAACCCTAACCAACCCTAACCCTAAAACTAACCCTCACCCCAACCACAAAGCCTAACACAACCATGACCCTAACCCTAAACGTAACACTAAACTTAACCCTAACCTTAAATCTAACCCTAACCCTAAAACTGAACACAACCCCTGAACGTAACCCTAACCCTGAACATAACCTTAACACTAACCTGAAAACAAGCCCAAACCTTAGCCATAACCCTAACCCTCACCCTATCTTAATCTTCACCCTATCCCTAACCTAAAACTCACCCTGACTTTAACCCTAACCCTCCCCATAAACCTAACCCTCACCTTAACCTTGGCCCACCTGTAACCCGAAACCTAACCCTTACAATAACTCTGACCCTAATCCTCGCCCTAAACCTAATTCTAATTCTAACCCTGACCCTGACCCTAACCCTAACCTAACCTCAACCCTATCTTTAAGCCTACCATAAACTTAAACCTAACCCTAACCCTTAACCTTAACTCTAACCCTAACCCTAGCCCTAACCCTAACCTTAACGGTAACACTTACCCAGAACCCTCACCTTAACTGTAAATGTAACTCTAACTCTTACCCTAACCCTAAACTTAACCCTAATTATAACCTTAACCTAAACCTAACTGAAACAGTAACCCTTAACCCTAACTCTAATCCTAATCCTTAGCCTAAAACTAACCTTAACCCTAAACCTAACCCTAACCACTGACCCTAACTCTAACCCTAACCCTGAGCCGAACCCTCACCCTTAACCGGAATTTCACCCTAAAGCATAACGCTAAGCGTACCCTCACTTCATTCAAACCCGAACCCTAAGCAAAACTAACACTAACACTACACGTAACCCTAACCCTAAACCTAACCCTAACCCTGACTCTGACCTGAACCCAAACCCCTAACCCCAACCCTCTCGCTTCACATAAACTTCTCTGTAACCCTAGCCCTAAAACTAAACGTAACACTAAATCTCCCCTAACCCTGACCGTACCATAAACGTAACCCTAACTCTAAACTCAAAACTAACCCTGACCCTAACCCTAACTCTAACCCTAATCCTAACCCTAAAACTTACCCTACACACTCAGCTTCAATGGAAACCTAGCACTAACCCTCATCTTACCATCTAAACCTAACCTCAACCCTTAACCTAACCCTATCTATAACCTTCACCTAGCCCTAAACCTAAACATGACTTAACCCTAACACTAACCCTAACCCTAAATCTAAACCTAACCTTAACCCTACACTTAATCCTAACCTAAGCTCTAACCCTAACCCCTAACGCTAACCCTAAGCTCAACCCTCACCCTTCAATTAAACTTTACCCCAGCTGTAGCCCTAACCCTAAGCCGAACCCTAAACCTGACCCTAACATTAACCCAAACACCTAACCCTAACCCTAAGCCTAATCCTAAACCTAACCCTAACCTTAACCCAAATGCCTAACCCTAACCCTAACCCTCATCCTTAACCTAAACTTCACCCTAAACCTAAGGCTAACCCTAACCCTGAAAGTAAAGCTAACCCTTAACTATCCCCTAACTCTAGCCCTGACCCTAAACCTAATGCTAACCCTAGCCCTAACAGTAACACCCTAAAACATCAGCTTAATGGAAACTTAACACTAACCCTCCCATGAACCCCTAACCCTAACCCTACCCCGCATCCTACACCTAACCCAGACCTAAACCTAACCCTTTCTCTAACCCTAAATTAACCCTAACCTTAACTCTACCCTAACCCTAACAACAACTCTGAACCTGACCATAACCATCATCCTAAACCCTAGCACTAACTCCAACTCTAAATCTAACCCTAAGCTAGCCCTACCCTTTACCGTAAACCTAGCCTTAACCCTAACCTTACCCCTACCCAAACCCTAACGCTATACCTAACCCGAACACTAACCTTAACCCTACTCTAACCTTAAGCCTAACCCTGACTATTAACTGAAACTTCACCCTAACCCTAAGCCTAACTCTAACTCTAACCCTAACCATAACAATTACCCTAAACCCTCGCCTTAACTGTAAACCTAACCCTAACCCTCACCCTAATCCTTAACCGTATCCCCAACCCTAAACCTGACGCTATCCCCAAACTTATCCCTAACCCTAACCCTAATACGAACAGTAACCCAAATCTAACCCTAACCCTAATATTAAACCTAAACTTAAATCTACCCTAACCATAAACCTAACCCTAACACCCTAAACCTAACGTCTAACACCGTCTATAATCCTAACCCTTACCATAACCCTCACCCTTAACCTAAACTTCACACTAACCCTAAACCTAACCTAACGCTGACCCTAGACATAACGCCTAACCCTCACCGAACCCTAAACCTATCCTTAACACTAACCTGCACACAAACCCAAACCCTAGCCCTCACCATAAAAATAACCCTCACCCTATCCTGAACTTCATCCAAACACTAACCATAACCTTAACCCTAAACCTAGACCTAACCCAAACCCTAACCTTAAACCTAACTCTAAGAATAACGCTAGTCCATCTGTAACCCTAAACCGAACACTTACAATAGCCCTGAACCTAACCCTAAAATAATCCTAATCCTAACCCTAGACCTAATCCTAACCCTACCCCTAACCCTGACCCTAAATAGAACACTAAGTCTAACCCTCAACATGGACCTAAACCTAATTCTTACCCTACACCTAACCCTAATCCTAAACCAAACCCTAACTCTGACTATAACCCTAATCGTAACAATTACCCTAAAGCCTCACCTTAACTGGAAAACTAACCGTAACCCGCACCCTAAATCCTAACCGTATCCCACAACCCTAACCCTAATGCTATCCCTAACCCTAACCCTAACATTAACCTGAAACCCCTGAGCCCTAATGATAAACCTAACCCTAACACAAACCCTAACCCTAACACCAAAGCCTAGCAAAAACCTTAACACTAACTCTCACCCTAACTCTAACACTAACCCGAAACCGAATCATGCACCTAACCCTAAGCCTAAACCAAACCTAACCATGACCAGAACCGCAAGGCCTAACCGGAACCCTCACCCAAACCCTAACCCTAAACTACACCTCTAACCCCTAACGCCTTATCATAACGGTAATCCTAACCCTAACCAACCCTAACCCTAAAACTAACCCTCACCCCAACCACAAAGCCTAACACAACCATGACCCTAACCCTAAACGTAACACTAAACTTAACCCTAACCTTAAATCTAACCCTAACCCTAAAACTGAACACAACCCCTGAACGTAACCCTAACCCTGAACATAACCTTAACACTAACCTGAAAACAAGCCCAAACCTTAGCCATAACCCTAACCCTCACCCTATCTTAATCTTCACCCTATCCCTAACCTAAAACTCACCCTGACTTTAACCCTAACCCTCCCCATAAACCTAACCCTCACCTTAACCTTGGCCCACCTGTAACCCGAAACCTAACCCTTACAATAACTCTGACCCTAATCCTCGCCCTAAACCTAATTCTAATTCTAACCCTGACCCTGACCCTAACCCTAACCTAACCTCAACCCTATCTTTAAGCCTACCATAAACTTAAACCTAACCCTAACCCTTAACCTTAACTCTAACCCTAACCCTAGCCCTAACCCTAACCTTAACGGTAACACTTACCCAGAACCCTCACCTTAACTGTAAATGTAACTCTAACTCTTACCCTAACCCTAAACTTAACCCTAATTATAACCTTAACCTAAACCTAACTGAAACAGTAACCCTTAACCCTAACTCTAATCCTAATCCTTAGCCTAAAACTAACCTTAACCCTAAACCTAACCCTAACCACTGACCCTAACTCTAACCCTAACCCTGAGCCGAACCCTCACCCTTAACCAGAATTTCACCCTAAAGCATAACGCTAAGCGTACCCTCACTTCATTCAAACCCGAACCCTAAGCAAAACTAACACTAACACTACACGTAACCCTAACCCTAAACCTAACCCTAACCCTGACTCTGACCTGAACCCAAACCCCTAACCCCAACCCTCTCGCTTCACATAAACTTCTCTGTAACCCTAGCCCTAAAACTAAACGTAACACTAAATCTCCCCTAACCCTGACCGTACCATAAACGTAACCCTAACTCTAAACTCAAAACTAACCCTGACCCTAACCCTAACTCTAACCCTAATCCTAACCCTAAAACTTACCCTACACACTCAGCTTCAATGGAAACCTAGCACTAACCCTCATCTTACCATCTAAACCTAACCTCAACCCTTAACCTAACCCTATCTATAACCTTCACCTAGCCCTAAACCTAAACATGACTTAACCCTAACACTAACCCTAACCCTAAATCTAAACCTAACCTTAACCCTACACTTAATCCTAACCTAAGCTCTAACCCTAACCCCTAACGCTAACCCTAAGCTCAACCCTCACCCTTCAATTAAACTTTACCCCAGCTGTAGCCCTAACCCTAAGCCGAACCCTAAACCTGACCCTAACATTAACCCAAACACCTAACCCTAACCCTAAGCCTAATCCTAAACCTAACCCTAACCTTAACCCAAATGCCTAACCCTAACCCTAACCCTCATCCTTAACCTAAACTTCACCCTAAACCTAAGGCTAACCCTAACCCTGAAAGTAAAGCTAACCCTTAACTATCCCCTAACTCTAGCCCTGACCCTAAACCTAATGCTAACCCTAGCCCTAACAGTAACACCCTAAAACATCAGCTTAATGGAAACTTAACACTAACCCTCCCATGAACCCCTAACCCTAACCCTACCCCGCATCCTACACCTAACCCAGACCTAAACCTAACCCTTTCTCTAACCCTAAATTAACCCTAACCTTAACTCTACCCTAACCCTAACAACAACTCTGAACCTGACCATAACCATCATCCTAAACCCTAGCACTAACTCCAACTCTAAATCTAACCCTAAGCTAGCCCTACCCTTTACCGTAAACCTAGCCTTAACCCTAACCTTACCCCTACCCAAACCCTAACGCTATACCTAACCCGAACACTAACCTTAACCCTACTCTAACCTTAAGCCTAACCCTGACTATTAACTGAAACTTCACCCTAACCCTAAGCCTAACTCTAACTCTAACCCTAACCATAACAATTACCCTAAACCCTCGCCTTAACTGTAAACCTAACCCTAACCCTCACCCTAATCCTTAACCGTATCCCCAACCCTAAACCTGACGCTATCCCCAAACTTATCCCTAACCCTAACCCTAATACGAACAGTAACCCAAATCTAACCCTAACCCTAATATTAAACCTAAACTTAAATCTACCCTAACCATAAACCTAACCCTAACACCCTAAACCTAACGTCTAACACCGTCTATAATCCTAACCCTTACCATAACCCTCACCCTTAACCTAAACTTCACACTAACCCTAAACCTAACCTAACGCTGACCCTAGACATAACGCCTAACCCTCACCGAACCCTAAACCTATCCTGAACACTAACCTGCACACAAACCCAAACCCTAGCCCTCACCATAAAAATAACCCTCACCCTATCCTGAACTTCATCCAAACACTAACCATAACCTTAACCCTAAACCTAGACCTAACCCAAACCCTAACCTTAAACCTAACTCTAAGAATAACGCTAGTCCATCTGTAACCCTAAACCGAACACTTACAATAGCCCTGAACCTAACCCTAAAATAATCCTAATCCTAACCCTAGACCTAATCCTAACCCTACCCCTAACCCTGACCCTAAATAGAACACTAAGTCTAACCCTCAACATGGACCTAAACCTAATTCTTACCCTACACCTAACCCTAATCCTAAACCAAACCCTAACTCTGACTATAACCCTAATCGTAACAATTACCCTAAAGCCTCACCTTAACTGGAAAACTAACCGTAACCCGCACCCTAAATCCTAACCGTATCCCACAACCCTAACCCTAATGCTATCCCTAACCCTAACCCTAACATTAACCTGAAACCCCTGAGCCCTAATGATAAACCTAACCCTAACACAAACCCTAACCCTAACACCAAAGCCTAGCAAAAACCTTAACACTAACTCTCACCCTAACTCTAACACTAACCCGAAACCGAATCATGCACCTAACCCTAAGCCTAAACCAAACCTAACCATGACCAGAACCGCAAGGCCTAACCGGAACCCTCACCCAAACCCTAACCCTAAACTACACCTCTAACCCCTAACGCCTTATCATAACGGTAATCCTAACCCTAACCAACCCTAACCCTAAAACTAACCCTCACCCCAACCACAAAGCCTAACACAACCATGACCCTAACCCTAAACGTAACACTAAACTTAACCCTAACCTTAAATCTAACCCTAACCCTAAAACTGAACACAACCCCTGAACGTAACCCTAACCCTGAACATAACCTTAACACTAACCTGAAAACAAGCCCAAACCTTAGCCATAACCCTAACCCTCACCCTATCTTAATCTTCACCCTATCCCTAACCTAAAACTCACCCTGACTTTAACCCTAACCCTCCCCATAAACCTAACCCTCACCTTAACCTTGGCCCACCTGTAACCCGAAACCTAACCCTTACAATAACTCTGACCCTAATCCTCGCCCTAAACCTAATTCTAATTCTAACCCTGACCCTGACCCTAACCCTAACCTAACCTCAACCCTATCTTTAAGCCTACCATAAACTTAAACCTAACCCTAACCCTTAACCTTAACTCTAACCCTAACCCTAGCCCTAACCCTAACCTTAACGGTAACACTTACCCAGAACCCTCACCTTAACTGTAAATGTAACTCTAACTCTTACCCTAACCCTAAACTTAACCCTAATTATAACCTTAACCTAAACCTAACTGAAACAGTAACCCTTAACCCTAACTCTAATCCTAATCCTTAGCCTAAAACTAACCTTAACCCTAAACCTAACCCTAACCACTGACCCTAACTCTAACCCTAACCCTGAGCCGAACCCTCACCCTTAACCAGAATTTCACCCTAAAGCATAACGCTAAGCGTACCCTCACTTCATTCAAACCCGAACCCTAAGCAAAACTAACACTAACACTACACGTAACCCTAACCCTAAACCTAACCCTAACCCTGACTCTGACCTGAACCCAAACCCCTAACCCCAACCCTCTCGCTTCACATAAACTTCTCTGTAACCCTAGCCCTAAAACTAAACGTAACACTAAATCTCCCCTAACCCTGACCGTACCATAAACGTAACCCTAACTCTAAACTCAAAACTAACCCTGACCCTAACCCTAACTCTAACCCTAATCCTAACCCTAAAACTTACCCTACACACTCAGCTTCAATGGAAACCTAGCACTAACCCTCATCTTACCATCTAAACCTAACCTCAACCCTTAACCTAACCCTATCTATAACCTTCACCTAGCCCTAAACCTAAACATGACTTAACCCTAACACTAACCCTAACCCTAAATCTAAACCTAACCTTAACCCTACACTTAATCCTAACCTAAGCTCTAACCCTAACCCCTAACGCTAACCCTAAGCTCAACCCTCACCCTTCAATTAAACTTTACCCCAGCTGTAGCCCTAACCCTAAGCCGAACCCTAAACCTGACCCTAACATTAACCCAAACACCTAACCCTAACCCTAAGCCTAATCCTAAACCTAACCCTAACCTTAACCCAAATGCCTAACCCTAACCCTAACCCTCATCCTTAACCTAAACTTCACCCTAAACCTAAGGCTAACCCTAACGCTGAAAGTAAAGCTAACCCTTAACTATCCCCTAACTCTAGCCCTGACCCTAAACCTAATGCTAACCCTAGCCCTAACAGTAACACCCTAAAACATCAGCTTAATGGAAACTTAACACTAACCCTCCCATGAACCCCTAACCCTAACCCTACCCCGCATCCTACACCTAACCCAGACCTAAACCTAACCCTTTCTCTAACCCTAAATTAACCCTAACCTTAACTCTACCCTAACCCTAACAACAACTCTGAACCTGACCATAACCATCATCCTAAACCCTAGCACTAACTCCAACTCTAAATCTAACCCTAAGCTAGCCCTACCCTTTACCGTAAACCTAGCCTTAACCCTAACCTTACCCCTACCCAAACGCTAACGCTATACCTAACCCGAACACTAACCTTAACCCTACTCTAACCTTAAGCCTAACCCTGACTATTAACTGAAACTTCACCCTAACCCTAAGCCTTACTCTAACTCTAACCCTAACCATAACAATTACCCTAAACCCTCGCCTTAACTGTAAACCTAACCCTAACCCTCACCCTAATCCTTAACCGTATCCCCAACCCTAAACCTGACGCTATCCCCAAACTTATCCCTAACCCTAACCCTAATACGAACAGTAACCCAAATCTAACCCTAACCCTAATATTAAACCTAAACTTAAATCTACCCTAACCATAAACCTAACCCTAACACCCTAAACCTAACGTCTAACACCGTCTATAATCCTAACCCTTACCATAACCCTCACCCTTAACCTAAACTTCACACTAACCCTAAACCTAACCTAACGCTGACCCTAGACATAACGCCTAACCCTCACCGAACCCTAAACCTATCCTTAACACTAACCTGCACACAAACCCAAACCCTAGCCCTCACCATAAAAATAACCCTCACCCTATCCTGAACTTCATCCAAACACTAACCATAACCTTAACCCTAAACCTAGACCTAACCCAAACCCTAACCTTAAACCTAACTCTAAGAATAACGCTAGTCCATCTGTAACCCTAAACCGAACACTTACAATAGCCCTGAACCTAACCCTAAAATAATCCTAATCCTAACCCTAGACCTAATCCTAACCCTACCCCTAACCCTGACCCTAAATAGAACACTAAGTCTAACCCTCAACATGGACCTAAACCTAATTCTTACCCTACACCTAACCCTAATCCTAAACCAAACCCTAACTCTGACTATAACCCTAATCGTAACAATTACCCTAAAGCCTCACCTTAACTGGAAAACTAACCGTAACCCGCACCCTAAATCCTAACCGTATCCCACAACCCTAACCCTAATGCTATCCCTAACCCTAACCCTAACATTAACCTGAAACCCCTGAGCCCTAATGATAAACCTAACCCTAACACAAACCCTAACCCTAACACCAAAGCCTAGCAAAAACCTTAACACTAACTCTCACCCTAACTCTAACACTAACCCGAAACCGAATCATGCACCTAACCCCAAGCCTAAACCAAACCTAACCATGACCAGAACCGCAAGGCCTAACCGGAACCCTCACCCAAACCCTAACCCTAAACTACACCTCTAACCCCTAACGCCTTATCATAACGGTAATCCTAACCCTAACCAACCCTAACCCTAAAACTAACCCGCACCCCAACCACAAAGCCTAACACAACCATGACCCTAACCCTAAACGTAACACTAAACTTAACCCTAACCTTAAATCTAACCCTAACCCTAAAACTGAACACAACCCCTGAACGTAACCCTAACCCTGAACATAACCTTAACACTAACCTGAAAACAAGCCCAAACCTTAGCCATAACCCTAACCCTCACCCTATCTTAATCTTCACCCTATCCCTAACCTAAAACTCACCCTGACTTTAACCCTAACCCTCCCCATAAACCTAACCCTCACCTTAACCTTGGCCCACCTGTAACCCGAAACCTAACCCTTACAATAACTCTGACCCTAATCCTCGCCCTAAACCTAATTCTAATTCTAACCCTGACCCTGACCCTAACCCTAACCTAACCTCAACCCTATCTTTAAGCCTACCATAAACTTAAACCTAACCCTAACCCTTAACCTTAACTCTAACCCTAACCCTAGCCCTAACCCTAACCTTAACGGTAACACTTACCCAGAACCCTCACCTTAACTGTAAATGTAACTCTAACTCTTACCCTAACCCTAAACTTAACCCTAATTATAACCTTAACCTAAACCTAACTGAAACAGTAACCCTTAACCCTAACTCTAATCCTAATCCTTAGCCTAAAACTAACCTTAACCCTAAACCTAACCCTAACCACTGACCCTAACTCTAACCCTAACCCTGAGCCGAACCCTCACCCTTAACCAGAATTTCACCCTAAAGCATAACGCTAAGCGTACCCTCACTTCATTCAAACCCGAACCCTAAGCAAAACTAACACTAACACTACACGTAACCCTAACCCTAAACCTAACCCTAACCCTGACTCTGACCTGAACCCAAACCCCTAACCCCAACCCTCTCGCTTCACATAAACTTCTCTGTAACCCTAGCCCTAAAACTAAACGTAACACTAAATCTCCCCTAACCCTGACCGTACCATAAACGTAACCCTAACTCTAAACTCAAAACTAACCCTGACCCTAACCCTAACTCTAACCCTAATCCTAACCCTAAAACTTACCCTACACACTCAGCTTCAATGGAAACCTAGCACTAACCCTCATCTTACCATCTAAACCTAACCTCAACCCTTAACCTAACCCTATCTATAACCTTCACCTAGCCCTAAACCTAAACATGACTTAACCCTAACACTAACCCTAACCCTAAATCTAAACCTAACCTTAACCCTACACTTAATCCTAACCTAAGCTCTAACCCTAACCCCTAACGCTAACCCTAAGCTCAACCCTCACCCTTCAATTAAACTTTACCCCAGCTGTAGCCCTAACCCTAAGCCGAACCCTAAACCTGACCCTAACATTAACCCAAACACCTAACCCTAACCCTAAGCCTAATCCTAAACCTAACCCTAACCTTAACCCAAATGCCTAACCCTAACCCTAACCCTCATCCTTAACCTAAACTTCACCCTAAACCTAAGGCTAACCCTAACGCTGAAAGTAAAGCTAACCCTTAACTATCCCCTAACTCTAGCCCTGACCCTAAACCTAATGCTAACCCTAGCCCTAACAGTAACACCCTAAAACATCAGCTTAATGGAAACTTAACACTAACCCTCCCATGAACCCCTAACCCTAACCCTACCCCGCATCCTACACCTAACCCAGACCTAAACCTAACCCTTTCTCTAACCCTAAATTAACCCTAACCTTAACTCTACCCTAACCCTAACAACAACTCTGAACCTGACCATAACCATCATCCTAAACCCTAGCACTAACTCCAACTCTAAATCTAACCCTAAGCTAGCCCTACCCTTTACCGTAAACCTAGCCTTAACCCTAACCTTACCCCTACCCAAACGCTAACGCTATACCTAACCCGAACACTAACCTTAACCCTACTCTAACCTTAAGCCTAACCCTGACTATTAACTGAAACTTCACCCTAACCCTAAGCCTTACTCTAACTCTAACCCTAACCATAACAATTACCCTAAACCCTCGCCTTAACTGTAAACCTAACCCTAACCCTCACCCTAATCCTTAACCGTATCCCCAACCCTAAACCTGACGCTATCCCCAAACTTATCCCTAACCCTAACCCTAATACGAACAGTAACCCAAATCTAACCCTAACCCTAATATTAAACCTAAACTTAAATCTACCCTAACCATAAACCTAACCCTAACACCCTAAACCTAACGTCTAACACCGTCTATAATCCTAACCCTTACCATAACCCTCACCCTTAACCTAAACTTCACACTAACCCTAAACCTAACCTAACGCTGACCCTAGACATAACGCCTAACCCTCACCGAACCCTAAACCTATCCTTAACACTAACCTGCACACAAACCCAAACCCTAGCCCTCACCATAAAAATAACCCTCACCCTATCCTGAACTTCATCCAAACACTAACCATAACCTTAACCCTAAACCTAGACCTAACCCAAACCCTAACCTTAAACCTAACTCTAAGAATAACGCTAGTCCATCTGTAACCCTAAACCGAACACTTACAATAGCCCTGAACCTAACCCTAAAATAATCCTAATCCTAACCCTAGACCTAATCCTAACCCTACCCCTAACCCTGACCCTAAATAGAACACTAAGTCTAACCCTCAACATGGACCTAAACCTAATTCTTACCCTACACCTAACCCTAATCCTAAACCAAACCCTAACTCTGACTATAACCCTAATCGTAACAATTACCCTAAAGCCTCACCTTAACTGGAAAACTAACCGTAACCCGCACCCTAAATCCTAACCGTATCCCACAACCCTAACCCTAATGCTATCCCTAACCCTAACCCTAACATTAACCTGAAACCCCTGAGCCCTAATGATAAACCTAACCCTAACACAAACCCTAACCCTAACACCAAAGCCTAGCAAAAACCTTAACACTAACTCTCACCCTAACTCTAACACTAACCCGAAACCGAATCATGCACCTAACCCCAAGCCTAAACCAAACCTAACCATGACCAGAACCGCAAGGCCTAACCGGAACCCTCACCCAAACCCTAACCCTAAACTACACCTCTAACCCCTAACGCCTTATCATAACGGTAATCCTAACCCTAACCAACCCTAACCCTAAAACTAACCCGCACCCCAACCACAAAGCCTAACACAACCATGACCCTAACCCTAAACGTAACACTAAACTTAACCCTAACCTTAAATCTAACCCTAACCCTAAAACTGAACACAACCCCTGAACGTAACCCTAACCCTGAACATAACCTTAACACTAACCTGAAAACAAGCCCAAACCTTAGCCATAACCCTAACCCTCACCCTATCTTAATCTTCACCCTATCCCTAACCTAAAACTCACCCTGACTTTAACCCTAACCCTCCCCATAAACCTAACCCTCACCTTAACCTTGGCCCACCTGTAACCCGAAACCTAACCCTTACAATAACTCTGACCCTAATCCTCGCCCTAAACCTAATTCTAATTCTAACCCTGACCCTGACCCTAACCCTAACCTAACCTCAACCCTATCTTTAAGCCTACCATAAACTTAAACCTAACCCTAACCCTTAACCTTAACTCTAACCCTAACCCTAGCCCTAACCCTAACCTTAACGGTAACACTTACCCAGAACCCTCACCTTAACTGTAAATGTAACTCTAACTCTTACCCTAACCCTAAACTTAACCCTAATTATAACCTTAACCTAAACCTAACTGAAACAGTAACCCTTAACCCTAACTCTAATCCTAATCCTTAGCCTAAAACTAACCTTAACCCTAAACCTAACCCTAACCACTGACCCTAACTCTAACCCTAACCCTGAGCCGAACCCTCACCCTTAACCAGAATTTCACCCTAAAGCATAACGCTAAGCGTACCCTCACTTCATTCAAACCCGAACCCTAAGCAAAACTAACACTAACACTACACGTAACCCTAACCCTAAACCTAACCCTAACCCTGACTCTGACCTGAACCCAAACCCCTAACCCCAACCCTCTCGCTTCACATAAACTTCTCTGTAACCCTAGCCCTAAAACTAAACGTAACACTAAATCTCCCCTAACCCTGACCGTACCATAAACGTAACCCTAACTCTAAACTCAAAACTAACCCTGACCCTAACCCTAACTCTAACCCTAATCCTAACCCTAAAACTTACCCTACACACTCAGCTTCAATGGAAACCTAGCACTAACCCTCATCTTACCATCTAAACCTAACCTCAACCCTTAACCTAACCCTATCTATAACCTTCACCTAGCCCTAAACCTAAACATGACTTAACCCTAACACTAACCCTAACCCTAAATCTAAACCTAACCTTAACCCTACACTTAATCCTAACCTAAGCTCTAACCCTAACCCCTAACGCTAACCCTAAGCTCAACCCTCACCCTTCAATTAAACTTTACCCCAGCTGTAGCCCTAACCCTAAGCCGAACCCTAAACCTGACCCTAACATTAACCCAAACACCTAACCCTAACCCTAAGCCTAATCCTAAACCTAACCCTAACCTTAACCCAAATGCCTAACCCTAACCCTAACCCTCATCCTTAACCTAAACTTCACCCTAAACCTAAGGCTAACCCTAACGCTGAAAGTAAAGCTAACCCTTAACTATCCCCTAACTCTAGCCCTGACCCTAAACCTAATGCTAACCCTAGCCCTAACAGTAACACCCTAAAACATCAGCTTAATGGAAACTTAACACTAACCCTCCCATGAACCCCTAACCCTAACCCTACCCCGCATCCTACACCTAACCCAGACCTAAACCTAACCCTTTCTCTAACCCTAAATTAACCCTAACCTTAACTCTACCCTAACCCTAACAACAACTCTGAACCTGACCATAACCATCATCCTAAACCCTAGCACTAACTCCAACTCTAAATCTAACCCTAAGCTAGCCCTACCCTTTACCGTAAACCTAGCCTTAACCCTAACCTTACCCCTACCCAAACGCTAACGCTATACCTAACCCGAACACTAACCTTAACCCTACTCTAACCTTAAGCCTAACCCTGACTATTAACTGAAACTTCACCCTAACCCTAAGCCTTACTCTAACTCTAACCCTAACCATAACAATTACCCTAAACCCTCGCCTTAACTGTAAACCTAACCCTAACCCTCACCCTAATCCTTAACCGTATCCCCAACCCTAAACCTGACGCTATCCCCAAACTTATCCCTAACCCTAACCCTAATACGAACAGTAACCCAAATCTAACCCTAACCCTAATATTAAACCTAAACTTAAATCTACCCTAACCATAAACCTAACCCTAACACCCTAAACCTAACGTCTAACACCGTCTATAATCCTAACCCTTACCATAACCCTCACCCTTAACCTAAACTTCACACTAACCCTAAACCTAACCTAACGCTGACCCTAGACATAACGCCTAACCCTCACCGAACCCTAAACCTATCCTTAACACTAACCTGCACACAAACCCAAACCCTAGCCCTCACCATAAAAATAACCCTCACCCTATCCTGAACTTCATCCAAACACTAACCATAACCTTAACCCTAAACCTAGACCTAACCCAAACCCTAACCTTAAACCTAACTCTAAGAATAACGCTAGTCCATCTGTAACCCTAAACCGAACACTTACAATAGCCCTGAACCTAACCCTAAAATAATCCTAATCCTAACCCTAGACCTAATCCTAACCCTACCCCTAACCCTGACCCTAAATAGAACACTAAGTCTAACCCTCAACATGGACCTAAACCTAATTCTTACCCTACACCTAACCCTAATCCTAAACCAAACCCTAACTCTGACTATAACCCTAATCGTAACAATTACCCTAAAGCCTCACCTTAACTGGAAAACTAACCGTAACCCGCACCCTAAATCCTAACCGTATCCCACAACCCTAACCCTAATGCTATCCCTAACCCTAACCCTAACATTAACCTGAAACCCCTGAGCCCTAATGATAAACCTAACCCTAACACAAACCCTAACCCTAACACCAAAGCCTAGCAAAAACCTTAACACTAACTCTCACCCTAACTCTAACACTAACCCGAAACCGAATCATGCACCTAACCCCAAGCCTAAACCAAACCTAACCATGACCAGAACCGCAAGGCCTAACCGGAACCCTCACCCAAACCCTAACCCTAAACTACACCTCTAACCCCTAACGCCTTATCATAACGGTAATCCTAACCCTAACCAACCCTAACCCTAAAACTAACCCGCACCCCAACCACAAAGCCTAACACAACCATGACCCTAACCCTAAACGTAACACTAAACTTAACCCTAACCTTAAATCTAACCCTAACCCTAAAACTGAACACAACCCCTGAACGTAACCCTAACCCTGAACATAACCTTAACACTAACCTGAAAACAAGCCCAAACCTTAGCCATAACCCTAACCCTCACCCTATCTTAATCTTCACCCTATCCCTAACCTAAAACTCACCCTGACTTTAACCCTAACCCTCCCCATAAACCTAACCCTCACCTTAACCTTGGCCCACCTGTAACCCGAAACCTAACCCTTACAATAACTCTGACCCTAATCCTCGCCCTAAACCTAATTCTAATTCTAACCCTGACCCTGACCCTAACCCTAACCTAACCTCAACCCTATCTTTAAGCCTACCATAAACTTAAACCTAACCCTAACCCTTAACCTTAACTCTAACCCTAACCCTAGCCCTAACCCTAACCTTAACGGTAACACTTACCCAGAACCCTCACCTTAACTGTAAATGTAACTCTAACTCTTACCCTAACCCTAAACTTAACCCTAATTATAACCTTAACCTAAACCTAACTGAAACAGTAACCCTTAACCCTAACTCTAATCCTAATCCTTAGCCTAAAACTAACCTTAACCCTAAACCTAACCCTAACCACTGACCCTAACTCTAACCCTAACCCTGAGCCGAACCCTCACCCTTAACCAGAATTTCACCCTAAAGCATAACGCTAAGCGTACCCTCACTTCATTCAAACCCGAACCCTAAGCAAAACTAACACTAACACTACACGTAACCCTAACCCTAAACCTAACCCTAACCCTGACTCTGACCTGAACCCAAACCCCTAACCCCAACCCTCTCGCTTCACATAAACTTCTCTGTAACCCTAGCCCTAAAACTAAACGTAACACTAAATCTCCCCTAACCCTGACCGTACCATAAACGTAACCCTAACTCTAAACTCAAAACTAACCCTGACCCTAACCCTAACTCTAACCCTAATCCTAACCCTAAAACTTACCCTACACACTCAGCTTCAATGGAAACCTAGCACTAACCCTCATCTTACCATCTAAACCTAACCTCAACCCTTAACCTAACCCTATCTATAACCTTCACCTAGCCCTAAACCTAAACATGACTTAACCCTAACACTAACCCTAACCCTAAATCTAAACCTAACCTTAACCCTACACTTAATCCTAACCTAAGCTCTAACCCTAACCCCTAACGCTAACCCTAAGCTCAACCCTCACCCTTCAATTAAACTTTACCCCAGCTGTAGCCCTAACCCTAAGCCGAACCCTAAACCTGACCCTAACATTAACCCAAACACCTAACCCTAACCCTAAGCCTAATCCTAAACCTAACCCTAACCTTAACCCAAATGCCTAACCCTAACCCTAACCCTCATCCTTAACCTAAACTTCACCCTAAACCTAAGGCTAACCCTAACGCTGAAAGTAAAGCTAACCCTTAACTATCCCCTAACTCTAGCCCTGACCCTAAACCTAATGCTAACCCTAGCCCTAACAGTAACACCCTAAAACATCAGCTTAATGGAAACTTAACACTAACCCTCCCATGAACCCCTAACCCTAACCCTACCCCGCATCCTACACCTAACCCAGACCTAAACCTAACCCTTTCTCTAACCCTAAATTAACCCTAACCTTAACTCTACCCTAACCCTAACAACAACTCTGAACCTGACCATAACCATCATCCTAAACCCTAGCACTAACTCCAACTCTAAATCTAACCCTAAGCTAGCCCTACCCTTTACCGTAAACCTAGCCTTAACCCTAACCTTACCCCTACCCAAACCCTAACGCTATACCTAACCCGAACACTAACCTTAACCCTACTCTAACCTTAAGCCTAACCCTGACTATTAACTGAAACTTCACCCTAACCCTAAGCCTTACTCTAACTCTAACCCTAACCATAACAATTACCCTAAACCCTCGCCTTAACTGTAAACCTAACCCTAACCCTCACCCTAATCCTTAACCGTATCCCCAACCCTAAACCTGACGCTATCCCCAAACTTATCCCTAACCCTAACCCTAATACGAACAGTAACCCAAATCTAACCCTAACCCTAATATTAAACCTAAACTTAAATCTACCCTAACCATAAACCTAACCCTAACACCCTAAACCTAACGTCTAACACCGTCTATAATCCTAACCCTTACCATAACCCTCACCCTTAACCTAAACTTCACACTAACCCTAAACCTAACCTAACGCTGACCCTAGACATAACGCCTAACCCTCACCGAACCCTAAACCTATCCTTAACACTAACCTGCACACAAACCCAAACCCTAGCCCTCACCATAAAAATAACCCTCACCCTATCCTGAACTTCATCCAAACACTAACCATAACCTTAACCCTAAACCTAGACCTAACCCAAACCCTAACCTTAAACCTAACTCTAAGAATAACGCTAGTCCATCTGTAACCCTAAACCGAACACTTACAATAGCCCTGAACCTAACCCTAAAATAATCCTAATCCTAACCCTAGACCTAATCCTAACCCTACCCCTAACCCTGACCCTAAATAGAACACTAAGTCTAACCCTCAACATGGACCTAAACCTAATTCTTACCCTACACCTAACCCTAATCCTAAACCAAACCCTAACTCTGACTATAACCGTAATCGTAAAAATTACCCTAAACCCTCACCTTAACTGGAAAACTAACCGTAACCCGCACCCTAAATCCTAACCGTATCCCACAACCCTAACCCTAATGCTATCCCTAACCCTAACCCTAACATTAACCTGAAACCCCTGAGCCCTAATGATAAACCTAACCCTAACACAAACCCTAACCCTAACACCAAAGCCTAGCAAAAACCTTAACACTAACTCTCACCCTAACTCTAACACTAACCCGAAACCGAATCATGCACCTAACCCCAAGCCTAAACCAAACCTAACCATGACCAGAACCGCAAGGCCTAACCGGAACCCTCACCCAAACCCTAACCCTAAACTACACCTCTAACCCCTAACGCCTTATCATAACGGTAATCCTAACCCTAACCAACCCTAACCCTAAAACTAACCCGCACCCCAACCACAAAGCCTAACACAACCATGACCCTAACCCTAAACGTAACACTAAACTTAACCCTAACCTTAAATCTAACCCTAACCCTAAAACTGAACACAACCCCTGAACGTAACCCTAACCCTGAACATAACCTTAACACTAACCTGAAAACAAGCCCAAACCTTAGCCATAACCCTAACCCTCACCCTATCTTAATCTTCACCCTATCCCTAACCTAAAACTCACCCTGACTTTAACCCTAACCCTCCCCATAAACCTAACCCTCACCTTAACCTTGGCCCACCTGTAACCCGAAACCTAACCCTTACAATAACTCTGACCCTAATCCTCGCCCTAAACCTAATTCTAATTCTAACCCTGACCCTAACCCTAACCTAACCTCAACCCTATCTTTAAGCCTACCATAAACTTAAACCTAACCCTAACCCTTAACCTTAACTCTAACCCTAACCCTAGCCCTAACCCTAACCTTAACGGTAACACTTACCCAGAACCCTCACCTTAACTGTAAATGTAACTCTAACTCTTACCCTAACCCTAAACTTAACCCTAATTATAACCTTAACCTAAACCTAACTGAAACAGTAACCCTTAACCCTAACTCTAATCCTAATCCTTAGCCTAAAACTAACCTTAACCCTAAACCTAACCCTAACCACTGACCCTAACTCTAACCCTAACCCTGAGCCGAACCCTCACCCTTAACCAGAATTTCACCCTAAAGCATAACGCTAAGCGTACCCTCACTTCATTCAAACCCGAACCCTAAGCAAAACTAACACTAACACTACACGTAACCCTAACCCTAAACCTAACCCTAACCCTGACTCTGACCTGAACCCAAACCCCTAACCCCAACCCTCTCGCTTCACATAAACTTCTCTGTAACCCTAGCCCTAAAACTAAACGTAACACTAAATCTCCCCTAACCCTGACCGTACCATAAACGTAACCCTAACTCTAAACTCAAAACTAACCCTGACCCTAACCCTAACTCTAACCCTAATCCTAACCCTAAAACTTACCCTACACACTCAGCTTCAATGGAAACCTAGCACTAACCCTCATCTTACCATCTAAACCTAACCTCAACCCTTAACCTAACCCTATCTATAACCTTCACCTAGCCCTAAACCTAAACATGACTTAACCCTAACACTAACCCTAACCCTAAATCTAAACCTAACCTTAACCCTACACTTAATCCTAACCTAAGCTCTAACCCTAACCCCTAACGCTAACCCTAAGCTCAACCCTCACCCTTCAATTAAACTTTACCCCAGCTGTAGCCCTAACCCTAAGCCGAACCCTAAACCTGACCCTAACATTAACCCAAACACCTAACCCTAACCCTAAGCCTAATCCTAAACCTAACCCTAACCCTAACCTTAACCCAAATGCCTAACCCTAACCCTAACCCTCATCCTTAACCTAAACTTCACCCTAAACCTAAGGCTAACCCTAACGCTGAAAGTAAAGCTAACCCTTAACTATCCCCTAACTCTAGCCCTGACCCTAAACCTAATGCTAACCCTAGCCCTAACAGTAACACCCTAAAACATCAGCTTAATGTAAACTTAACACTGACCCTCCCATGAACCCCTAACCCTAACCCTACCCCGCATCCTACACCTAACCCAGACCTAAACCTAACCCTTTCTCTAACCCTAAATTAACCCTAACCTTAACTCTACCCTAACCCTAACAACAACTCTGAACCTGACCATAACCATCATCCTAAACCCTAGCACTAACTCCAACTCTAAATCTAACCCTAAGCTAGCCCTACCCTTTACCGTAAACCTAGCCTTAACCCTAACCTTACCCCTACCCAAACCCTAACGCTATACCTAACCCGAACACTAACCTTAACCCTACTCTAACCTTAAGCCTAACCCTGACTATTAACTGAAACTTCACCCTAACCCTAAGCCTAACTCTAACTCTAACCCTAACCATAACAATTACCCTAAACCCTCGCCTTAACTGTAAACCTAACCCTAACCCTCACCCTAATCCTTAACCGTATCCCCAACCCTAAACCTAACGCTATCCCCAAACTTATCCCTAACCCTAACCCTAATACGAACAGTAACCCAAATCTAACCCTAACCCTAATATTAAACCTAAACTTAAATCTACCCTAACCATAAACCTAACCCTAACACCCTAAACCTAACGTCTAACACCGTCTATAATCCTAACCCTTACCATAACCCTCACCCTTAACCTAAACTTCACACTAACCCTAAACCTAACCTAACGCTGACCCTAGACATAACGCCTAACCCTCACCGAACCCTAAACCTATCCTCAACACTAACCTGCACACAAACCCAAACCCTAGCCCTCACCATAAAAATAACCCTCACCCTATCCTGAACTTCATCCAAACACTAACCATAACCTTAACCCTAAACCTAGACCTAACCCAAACCCTAACCTTAAACCTAACTCTAAGAATAACGCTAGTCCATCTGTAACCCTAAACCGAACACTTACAATAGCCCTGAACCTAACCCTAAAATAATCCTAATCCTAACCCTAGACCTAATCCTAACCCTAGACCTAATCCTAACCCTACCCCTAACCCTGACCCTAAATAGAACACTAAGTCTAACCCTCAACATGGACCTAAACCTAATTCTTACCCTACACCTAACCCTAATCCTAAACCAAACCCTAACTCTGACTATAACCCTAATCGTAACAATTACCCTAAAGCCTCACCTTAACTGGAAAACTAACCGTAACCCGCACCCTAAATCCTAACCGTATCCCACAACCCTAACCCTAATGCTATCCCTAACCCTAACCCTAACATTAACCTGAAACCCCTGAGCCCTAATGATAAACCTAACCCTAACACAAACCCTAACCCTAACACCAAAGCCTAGCAAAAACCTTAACACTAACTCTCACCCTAACTCTAACACTAACCCGAAACCGAATCATGCACCTAACCCTAAGCCTAAACCAAACCTAACCATGACCAGAACCGCAAGGCCTAACCGGAACCCTCACCCAAACCCTAACCCTAAACTACACCTCTAACCCCTAACGCCTTATCATAACGGTAATCCTAACCCTAACCAACCCTAACCCTAAAACTAACCCTCACCCCAACCACAAAGCCTAACACAACCATGACCCTAACCCTAAACGTAACACTAAACTTAACCCTAACCTTAAATCTAACCCTAACCCTAAAACTGAACACAACCCCTGAACGTAACCCTAACCCTGAACATAACCTTAACACTAACCTGAAAACAAGCCCAAACCTTAGCCATAACCCTAACCCTCACCCTATCTTAATCTTCACCCTATCCCTAACCTAAAACTCACCCTGACTTTAACCCTAACCCTCCCCATAAACCTAACCCTCACCTTAACCTTGGCCCACCTGTAACCCGAAACCTAACCCTTACAATAACTCTGACCCTAATCCTCGCCCTAAACCTAATTCTAATTCTAACCCTGACCCTGACCCTAACCCTAACCTAACCTCAACCCTATCTTTAAGCCTACCATAAACTTAAACCTAACCCTAACCCTTAACCTTAACTCTAACCCTAACCCTAGCCCTAACCCTAACCTTAACGGTAACACTTACCCAGAACCCTCACCTTAACTGTAAATGTAACTCTAACTCTTACCCTAACCCTAAACTTAACCCTAATTATAACCTTAACCTAAACCTAACTGAAACAGTAACCCTTAACCCTAACTCTAATCCTAATCCTTAGCCTAAAACTAACCTTAACCCTAAACCTAACCCTAACCACTGACCCTAACTCTAACCCTAACCCTGAGCCGAACCCTCACCCTTAACCAGAATTTCACCCTAAAGCATAACGCTAAGCGTACCCTCACTTCATTCAAACCCGAACCCTAAGCAAAACTAACACTAACACTACACATAACCCTAACCCTAAACCTAACCCTAACCCTGACTCTGACCTGAACCCAAACCCCTAACCCCAACCCTCTCGCTTCACATAAACTTCTCTGTAACCCTAGCCCTAAAACTAAACGTAACACTAAATCTCCCCTAACCCTGACCGTACCATAAACGTAACCCTAACTCTAAACTCAAAACTAACCCTGACCCTAACCCTAACTCTAACCCTAATCCTAACCCTAAAACTTACCCTACACACTCAGCTTCAATGGAAACCTAGCACTAACCCTCATCTTACCATCTAAACCTAACCTCAACCCTTAACCTAACCCTATCTATAACCTTCACCTAGCCCTAAACCTAAACATGACTTAACCCTAACACTAACCCTAACCCTAAATCTAAACCTAACCTTAACCCTACACTTAATCCTAACCTAAGCTCTAACCCTAACCCCTAACGCTAACCCTAAGCTCAACCCTCACCCTTCAATTAAACTTTACCCCAGCTGTAGCCCTAACCCTAAGCCGAACCCTAAACCTGACCCTAACATTAACCCAAACACCTAACCCTAACCCTAAGCCTAATCCTAAACCTAACCCTAACCTTAACCCAAATGCCTAACCCTAACCCTAACCCTCATCCTTAACCTAAACTTCACCCTAAACCTAAGGCTAACCCTAACGCTGAAAGTAAAGCTAACCCTTAACTATCCCCTAACTCTAGCCCTGACCCTAAACCTAATGCTAACCCTAGCCCTAACAGTAACACCCTAAAACATCAGCTTAATGGAAACTTAACACTAACCCTCCCATGAACCCCTAACCCTAACCCTACCCCGCATCCTACACCTAACCCAGACCTAAACCTAACCCTTTCTCTAACCCTAAATTAACCCTAACCTTAACTCTACCCTAACCCTAACAACAACTCTGAACCTGACCATAACCATCATCCTAAACCCTAGCACTAACTCCAACTCTAAATCTAACCCTAAGCTAGCCCTACCCTTTACCGTAAACCTAGCCTTAACCCTAACCTTACCCCTACCCAAACCCTAACGCTATACCTAACCCGAACACTAACCTTAACCCTACTCTAACCTTAAGCCTAACCCTGACTATTAACTGAAACTTCACCCTAACCCTAAGCCTAACTCTAACTCTAACCCTAACCATAACAATTACCCTAAACCCTCGCCTTAACTGTAAACCTAACCCTAACCCTCACCCTAATCCTTAACCGTATCCCCAACCCTAAACCTAACGCTATCCCCAAACTTATCCCTAACCCTAACCCTAATACGAACAGTAACCCAAATCTAACCCTAACCCTAATATTAAACCTAAACTTAAATCTACCCTAACCATAAACCTAACCCTAACACCCTAAACCTAACGTCTAACACCGTCTATAATCCTAACCCTTACCATAACCCTCACCCTTAACCTAAACTTCACACTAACCCTAAACCTAACCTAACGCTGACCCTAGACATAACGCCTAACCCTCACCGAACCCTAAACCTATCCTTAACACTAACCTGCACACAAACCCAAACCCTAGCCCTCACCATAAAAATAACCCTCACCCTATCCTGAACTTCATCCAAACACTAACCATAACCTTAACCCTAAACCTAGACCTAACCCAAACCCTAACCTTAAACCTAACTCTAAGAATAACGCTAGTCCATCTGTAACCCTAAACCGAACACTTACAATAGCCCTGAACCTAACCCTAAAATAATCCTAATCCTAACCCTAGACCTAATCCTAACCCTACCCCTAACCCTGACCCTAAATAGAACACTAAGTCTAACCCTCAACATGGACCTAAACCTAATTCTTACCCTACACCTAACCCTAATCCTAAACCAAACCCTAACTCTGACTATAACCCTAATCGTAACAATTACCCTAAAGCCTCACCTTAACTGGAAAACTAACCGTAACCCGCACCCTAAATCCTAACCGTATCCCACAACCCTAACCCTAATGCTATCCCTAACCCTAACCCTAACATTAACCTGAAACCCCTGAGCCCTAATGATAAACCTAACCCTAACACAAACCCTAACCCTAACACCAAAGCCTAGCAAAAACCTTAACACTAACTCTCACCCTAACTCTAACACTAACCCGAAACCGAATCATGCACCTAACCCTAAGCCTAAACCAAACCTAACCATGACCAGAACCGCAAGGCCTAACCGGAACCCTCACCCAAACCCTAACCCTAAACTACACCTCTAACCCCTAACGCCTTATCATAACGGTAATCCTAACCCTAACCAACCCTAACCCTAAAACTAACCCTCACCCCAACCACAAAGCCTAACACAACCATGACCCTAACCCTAAACGTAACACTAAACTTAACCCTAACCTTAAATCTAACCCTAACCCTAAAACTGAACACAACCCCTGAACGTAACCCTAACCCTGAACATAACCTTAACACTAACCTGAAAACAAGCCCAAACCTTAGCCATAACCCTAACCCTCACCCTATCTTAATCTTCACCCTATCCCTAACCTAAAACTCACCCTGACTTTAACCCTAACCCTCCCCATAAACCTAACCCTCACCTTAACCTTGGCCCACCTGTAACCCGAAACCTAACCCTTACAATAACTCTGACCCTAATCCTCGCCCTAAACCTAATTCTAATTCTAACCCTGACCCTGACCCTAACCCTAACCTAACCTCAACCCTATCTTTAAGCCTACCATAAACTTAAACCTAACCCTAACCCTTAACCTTAACTCTAACCCTAACCCTAGCCCTAACCCTAACCTTAACGGTAACACTTACCCAGAACCCTCACCTTAACTGTAAATGTAACTCTAACTCTTACCCTAACCCTAAACTTAACCCTAATTATAACCTTAACCTAAACCTAACTGAAACAGTAACCCTTAACCCTAACTCTAATCCTAATCCTTAGCCTAAAACTAACCTTAACCCTAAACCTAACCCTAACCACTGACCCTAACTCTAACCCTAACCCTGAGCCGAATCCTCACCCTTAACCAGAATTTCACCCTAAAGCATAACGCTAAGCGTACCCTCACTTCATTCAAACCCGAACCCTAAGCAAAACTAACACTAACACTACACGTAACCCTAACCCTAAACCTAACCCTAACCCTGACTCTGACCTGAACCCAAACCCCTAACCCCAACCCTCTCGCTTCACATAAACTTCTCTGTAACCCTAGCCCTAAAACTAAACGTAACACTAAATCTCCCCTAACCCTGACCGTACCATAAACGTAACCCTAACTCTAAACTCAAAACTAACCCTGACCCTAACCCTAACTCTAACCCTAATCCTAACCCTAAAACTTACCCTACACACTCAGCTTCAATGGAAACCTAGCACTAACCCTCATCTTACCATCTAAACCTAACCTCAACCCTTAACCTAACCCTATCTATAACCTTCACCTAGCCCTAAACCTAAACATGACTTAACCCTAACACTAACCCTAACCCTAAATCTAAACCTAACCTTAACCCTACACTTAATCCTAACCTAAGCTCTAACCCTAACCCCTAACGCTAACCCTAAGCTCAACCCTCACCCTTCAATTAAACTTTACCCCAGCTGTAGCCCTAACCCTAAGCCGAACCCTAAACCTGACCCTAACATTAACCCAAACACCTAACCCTAACCCTAAGCCTAATCCTAAACCTAACCCTAACCTTAACCCAAATGCCTAACCCTAACCCTCATCCTTAACCTAAACTTCACCCTAAACCTAAGGCTAACCCTAACCCTGAAAGTAAAGCTAACCCTTAACTATCCCCTAACTCTAGCCCTGACCCTAAACCTAATGCTAACCCTAGCCCTAACAGTAACACCCTAAAACATCAGCTTAATGGAAACTTAACACTGACCCTCCCATGAACCCCTAACCCTAACCCTACCCCGCATCCTACACCTAACCCAGACCTAAACCTAACCCTTTCTCTAACCCTAAATTAACCCTAACCTTAACTCTACCCTAACCCTAACAACAACTCTGAACCTGACCATAACCATCATCCTAAACCCTAGCACTAACTCCAACTCTAAATCTAACCCTAAGCTAGCCCTACCCTTTACCGTAAACCTAGCCTTAACCCTAACCTTACCCCTACCCAAACCCTAACGCTATACCTAACCCGAACACTAACCTTAACCCTACTCTAACCTTAAGCCTAACCCTGACTATTAACTGAAACTTCACCCTAACCCTAAGCCTAACTCTAACTCTAACCCTAACCATAACAATTACCCTAAACCCTCGCCTTAACTGTAAACCTAACCCTAACCCTCACCCTAGTCCTTAACCGTATCCCCAACCCTAAACCTAACGCTATCCCCAAACTTATCCCTAACCCTAACCCTAATACGAACAGTAACCCAAATCTAACCCTAACCCTAATATTAAACCTAAACTTAAATCTACCCTAACCATAAACCTAACCCTAACACCCTAAACCTAACGTCTAACACCGTCTATAATCCTAACCCTTACCATAACCCTCACCCTTAACCTAAACTTCACACTAACCCTAAACCTAACCTAACGCTGACCCTAGACATAACGCCTAACCCTCACCGAACCCTAAACCTATCCTTAACACTAACCTGCACACACACCCAAACCCTAGCCCTCACCGTAAAAATAACCCTCACCCTATCCTGAACTTCATCCAAACACTAACCATAACCTTAACCCTAAACCTAGACCTAACCCAAACCCTAACCTTAAACCTAACTCTAAGAATAACGCTAGTCCATCTGTAACCCTAAACCGAACACTTACAATAGCCCTGAACCTAACCCTAAAATAATCCTAATCCTAACCCTAGACCTAATCCTAACCCTACCCCTAACCCTGACCCTAAATAGAACACTAAGTCTAACCCTCAACATGGACCTAAACCTAATTCTTACCCTACACCTAACCCTAATCCTAAACCAAACCCTAACTCTGACTATAACCCTAATCGTAACAATTACCCTAAACCCTCACCTTAACTGGAAAACTAACCGTAACCCGCACCCTAAATCCTAACCGTATCCCACAACCCTAACCCTAATGCTATCCCTAACCCTAACCCTAACATTAACCTGAAACCCCTGAGCCCTAATGATAAACCTAACCCTAACACAAACCCTAACCCTAACACCAAAGCCTAGCAAAAACCTTAACACTAACTCTCACCCTAACTCTAACACTAACCCGAAACCGAATCATGCACCTAACCCCAAGCCTAAACCAAACCTAACCATGACCAGAACCGCAAGGCCTAACCGGAACCCTCACCCAAACCCTAACCCTAAACTACACCTCTAACCCCTAACTCCTTATCATAACGGTAATCCTATCCCTAACCAACCCTAACCCTAAAACTAACCCTCACCCCAACCACAAAGCCTAACACAACCATGACCCTAACCCTAAACGTAACACTAAACTTAACCCTAACCTTAAATCTAACCCTAACCCTAAAACTGAACACAACCCCTGAACGTAACCCTAACCCTGAACATAACCTTAACACTAACCTGAAAACAAGCCCAAACCTTAGCCATAACCCTAACCCTCACCCTATCTTAATCTTCACCCTATCCCTAACCTAAAACTCACCCTGACTTTAACCCTAACCCTCCCCATAAACCTAACCCTCACCTTAACCTTGGCCCACCTGTAACCCGAAACCTAACCCTTACAATAACTCTGACCCTAATCCTCGCCCTAAACCTAATTCTAATTCTAACCCTGACCCTAACCCTAACCTAACCTCAACCCTATCTTTAAGCCTACCATAAACTTAAACCTAACCCTAACCCTTAACCTTAACTCTAACCCTAACCCTAGCCCTAACCCTAACCTTAACGGTAACACTTACCCAGAACCCTCACCTTAACTGTAAATGTAACTCTAACTCTTACCCTAACCCTAAACTTAACCCTAATTATAACCTTAACCTAAACCTAACTGAAACAGTAACCCTTAACCCTAACTCTAATCCTAATCCTTAGCCTAAAACTAACCTTAACCCTAAACCTAACCCTAACCACTGACCCTAACTCTAACCCTAACCCTGAGCCGAACCCTCACCCTTAACCAGAATTTCACCCTAAAGCATAACGCTAAGCGTACCCTCACTTCATTCAAACCCGAACCCTAAGCAAAACTAACACTAACACTACACGTAACCCTAACCCTAAACCTAACCCTAACCCTGACTCTGACCTGAACCCAAACCCCTAACCCCAACCCTCTCGCTTCACATAAACTTCTCTGTAACCCTAGCCCTAAAACTAAACGTAACACTAAATCTCCCCTAACCCTGACCGTACCATAAACGTAACCCTAACTCTAAACTCAAAACTAACCCTGACCCTAACCCTAACTCTATCCCTAATCCTAACCCTAAAACTTACCCTACACACTCAGCTTCAATGGAAACCTAGCACTAACCCTCATCTTACCATCTAAACCTAACCTCAACCCTTAACCTAACCCTATCTATAACCTTCACCTAGCCCTAAACCTAAACATGACTTAACCCTAACACTAACCCTAACCCTAAATCTAAACCTAACCTTAACCCTACACTTAATCCTAACCTAAGCTCTAACCCTAACCCCTAACGCTAACCCTAAGCTCAACCCTCACCCTTCAATTAAACTTTACCCCAGCTGTAGCCCTAACCCTAAGCCGAACCCTAAACCTGACCCTAACATTAACCCAAACACCTAACCCTAACCCTAAGCCTAATCCTAAACCTAACCCTAACCTTATCCCAAATGCCTAACCCTAACCCTAACCCTCATCCTTAACCTAAACTTCACCCTAAACCTAAGGCTAACCCTAACCCTGAAAGTAAAGCTAACCCTTAACTATCCCCTAACTCTAGCCCTGACCCTAAACCTAATGCTAACCCTAGCCCTAACAGTAACACCCTAAAACATCAGCTTAATGGAAACTTAACACTGACCCTCCCATGAACCCCTAACCCTAACCCTACCCCGCATCCTACACCTAACCCAGACCTAAACCTAACCCTTTCTCTAACCCTAAATTAACCCTAACCTTAACTCTACCCTAACCCTAACAACAACTCTAAACCTGACCATAACCATCATCCTAAACCCTAGCACTAACTCCAACTCTAAATCTAACCCTAAGCTAGCCCTACCCTTTACCGTAAACCTAGCCTTAACCCTAACCTTACCCCTACCCAAACCCTAACGCTATACCTAACCCGAACACTAACCTTAACCCTACTCTAACCTTAAGCCTAACCCTGACTATTAACTGAAACTTCACCCTAACCCTAAGCCTAACTCTAACTCTAACCCTAACCATAACAATTACCCTAAACCCTCGCCTTAACTGTAAACCTAACCCTAACCCTCACCCTAGTCCTTAACCGTATCCCCAACCCTAAACCTAACGCTATCCCCAAACTTATCCCTAACCCTAACCCTAATACGAACAGTAACCCAAATCTACCCCTAACCCTAATATTAAACCTAAACTTAAATCTACCCTAACCATAAACCTAACCCTAACACCCTAAACCTAACGTCTAACACCGTCTATAATCCTAACCCTTACCATAACCCTCACCCTTAACCTAAACTTCACACTAACCCTAAACCTAACCTAACGCTGACCCTAGACATAACGCCTAACCCTCACCGAACCCTAAACCTATCCTTAACACTAACCTGCACACAAACCCAAACCCTAGCCCTCACCATAAAAATAACCCTCACCCTATCCTGAACTTCATCCAAACACTAACCATAACCTTAACCCTAAACCTAGACCTAACCCAAACCCTAACCTTAAACCTAACTCTAAGAATAACGCTAGTCCATCTGTAACCCTAAACCGAACACTTACAATAGCCCTGAACCTAACCCTAAAATAATCCTAATCCTAACCCTAGACCTAATCCTAACCCTACCCCTAACCCTGACCCTAAATAGAACACTAAGTCTAACCCTCAACATGGACCTAAACCTAATTCTTACCCTACACCTAACCCTAATCCTAAACCAAACCCTAACTCTGACTATAACCCTAATCGTAACAATTACCCTAAAGCCTCACCTTAACTGGAAAACTAACCGTAACCCGCACCCTAAATCCTAACCGTATCCCACAACCCTAACCCTAATGCTATCCCTAACCCTAACCCTAACATTAACCTGAAACCCCTGAGCCCTAATGATAAACCTAACCCTAACACAAACCCTAACCCTAACACCAAAGCCTAGCAAAAACCTTAACACTAACTCTCACCCTAACTCTAACACTAACCCGAAACCGAATCATGCACCTAACCCTAAGCCTAAACCAAACCTAACCATGACCAGAACCGCAAGGCCTAACCGGAACCCTCACCCAAACCCTAACCCTAAACTACACCTCTAACCCCTAACGCCTTATCATAACGGTAATCCTAACCCTAACCAACCCTAACCCTAAAACTAACCCTCACCCCAACCACAAAGCCTAACACAACCATGACCCTAACCCTAAACGTAACACTAAACTTAACCCTAACCTTAAATCTAACCCTAACCCTAAAACTGAACACAACCCCTGAACGTAACCCTAACCCTGAACATAACCTTAACACTAACCTGAAAACAAGCCCAAACCTTAGCCATAACCCTAACCCTCACCCTATCTTAATCTTCACCCTATCCCTAACCTAAAACTCACCCTGACTTTAACCCTAACCCTCCCCATAAACCTAACCCTCACCTTAACCTTGGCCCACCTGTAACCCGAAACCTAACCCTTACAATAACTCTGACCCTAATCCTCGCCCTAAACCTAATTCTAATTCTAACCCTGACCCTGACCCTAACCCTAACCTAACCTCAACCCTATCTTTAAGCCTACCATAAACTTAAACCTAACCCTAACCCTTAACCTTAACTCTAACCCTAACCCTAGCCCTAACCCTAACCTTAACGGTAACACTTACCCAGAACCCTCACCTTAACTGTAAATGTAACTCTAACTCTTACCCTAACCCTAAACTTAACCCTAATTATAACCTTAACCTAAACCTAACTGAAACAGTAACCCTTAACCCTAACTCTAATCCTAATCCTTAGCCTAAAACTAACCTTAACCCTAAACCTAACCCTAACCACTGACCCTAACTCTAACCCTAACCCTGAGCCGAATCCTCACCCTTAACCAGAATTTCACCCTAAAGCATAACGCTAAGCGTACCCTCACTTCATTCAAACCCGAACCCTAAGCAAAACTAACACTAACACTACACGTAACCCTAACCCTAAACCTAACCCTAACCCTGACTCTGACCTGAACCCAAACCCCTAACCCCAACCCTCTCGCTTCACATAAACTTCTCTGTAACCCTAGCCCTAAAACTAAACGTAACACTAAATCTCCCCTAACCCTGACCGTACCATAAACGTAACCCTAACTCTAAACTCAAAACTAACCCTGACCCTAACCCTAACTCTAACCCTAATCCTAACCCTAAAACTTACCCTACACACTCAGCTTCAATGGAAACCTAGCACTAACCCTCATCTTACCATCTAAACCTAACCTCAACCCTTAACCTAACCCTATCTATAACCTTCACCTAGCCCTAAACCTAAACATGACTTAACCCTAACACTAACCCTAACCCTAAATCTAAACCTAACCTTAACCCTACACTTAATCCTAACCTAAGCTCTAACCCTAACCCCTAACGCTAACCCTAAGCTCAACCCTCACCCTTCAATTAAACTTTACCCCAGCTGTAGCCCTAACCCTAAGCCGAACCCTAAACCTGACCCTAACATTAACCCAAACACCTAACCCTAACCCTAAGCCTAATCCTAAACCTAACCCTAACCTTAACCCAAATGCCTAACCCTAACCCTCATCCTTAACCTAAACTTCACCCTAAACCTAAGGCTAACCCTAACCCTGAAAGTAAAGCTAACCCTTAACTATCCCCTAACTCTAGCCCTGACCCTAAACCTAATGCTAACCCTAGCCCTAACAGTAACACCCTAAAACATCAGCTTAATGGAAACTTAACACTGACCCTCCCATGAACCCCTAACCCTAACCCTACCCCGCATCCTACACCTAACCCAGACCTAAACCTAACCCTTTCTCTAACCCTAAATTAACCCTAACCTTAACTCTACCCTAACCCTAACAACAACTCTGAACCTGACCATAACCATCATCCTAAACCCTAGCACTAACTCCAACTCTAAATCTAACCCTAAGCTAGCCCTACCCTTTACCGTAAACCTAGCCTTAACCCTAACCTTACCCCTACCCAAACCCTAACGCTATACCTAACCCGAACACTAACCTTAACCCTACTCTAACCTTAAGCCTAACCCTGACTATTAACTGAAACTTCACCCTAACCCTAAGCCTAACTCTAACTCTAACCCTAACCATAACAATTACCCTAAACCCTCGCCTTAACTGTAAACCTAACCCTAACCCTCACCCTAGTCCTTAACCGTATCCCCAACCCTAAACCTAACGCTATCCCCAAACTTATCCCTAACCCTAACCCTAATACGAACAGTAACCCAAATCTAACCCTAACCCTAATATTAAACCTAAACTTAAATCTACCCTAACCATAAACCTAACCCTAACACCCTAAACCTAACGTCTAACACCGTCTATAATCCTAACCCTTACCATAACCCTCACCCTTAACCTAAACTTCACACTAACCCTAAACCTAACCTAACGCTGACCCTAGACATAACGCCTAACCCTCACCGAACCCTAAACCTATCCTTAACACTAACCTGCACACACACCCAAACCCTAGCCCTCACCGTAAAAATAACCCTCACCCTATCCTGAACTTCATCCAAACACTAACCATAACCTTAACCCTAAACCTAGACCTAACCCAAACCCTAACCTTAAACCTAACTCTAAGAATAACGCTAGTCCATCTGTAACCCTAAACCGAACACTTACAATAGCCCTGAACCTAACCCTAAAATAATCCTAATCCTAACCCTAGACCTAATCCTAACCCTACCCCTAACCCTGACCCTAAATAGAACACTAAGTCTAACCCTCAACATGGACCTAAACCTAATTCTTACCCTACACCTAACCCTAATCCTAAACCAAACCCTAACTCTGACTATAACCCTAATCGTAACAATTACCCTAAAGCCTCACCTTAACTGGAAAACTAACCGTAACCCGCACCCTAAATCCTAACCGTATCCCACAACCCTAACCCTAATGCTATCCCTAACCCTAACCCTAACATTAACCTGAAACCCCTGAGCCCTAATGATAAACCTAACCCTAACACAAACCCTAACCCTAACACCAAAGCCTAGCAAAAACCTTAACACTAACTCTCACCCTAACTCTAACACTAACCCGAAACCGAATCATGCACCTAACCCCAAGCCTAAACCAAACCTAACCATGACCAGAACCGCAAGGCCTAACCGGAACCCTCACCCAAACCCTAACCCTAAACTACACCTCTAACCCCTAACTCCTTATCATAACGGTAATCCTATCCCTAACCAACCCTAACCCTAAAACTAACCCTCACCCCAACCACAAAGCCTAACACAACCATGACCCTAACCCTAAACGTAACACTAAACTTAACCCTAACCTTAAATCTAACCCTAACCCTAAAACTGAACACAACCCCTGAACGTAACCCTAACCCTGAACATAACCTTAACACTAACCTGAAAACAAGCCCAAACCTTAGCCATAACCCTAACCCTCACCCTATCTTAATCTTCACCCTATCCCTAACCTAAAACTCACCCTGACTTTAACCCTAACCCTCCCCATAAACCTAACCCTCACCTTAACCTTGGCCCACCTGTAACCCGAAACCTAACCCTTACAATAACTCTGACCCTAATCCTCGCCCTAAACCTAATTCTAATTCTAACCCTGACCCTAACCCTAACCTAACCTCAACCCTATCTTTAAGCCTACCATAAACTTAAACCTAACCCTAACCCTTAACCTTAACTCTAACCCTAACCCTAGCCCTAACCCTAACCTTAACGGTAACACTTACCCAGAACCCTCACCTTAACTGTAAATGTAACTCTAACTCTTACCCTAACCCTAAACTTAACCCTAATTATAACCTTAACCTAAACCTAACTGAAACAGTAACCCTTAACCCTAACTCTAATCCTAATCCTTAGCCTAAAACTAACCTTAACCCTAAACCTAACCCTAACCACTGACCCTAACTCTAACCCTAACCCTGAGCCGAACCCTCACCCTTAACCAGAATTTCACCCTAAAGCATAACGCTAAGCGTACCCTCACTTCATTCAAACCCGAACCCTAAGCAAAACTAACACTAACACTACACGTAACCCTAACCCTAAACCTAACCCTAACCCTGACTCTGACCTGAACCCAAACCCCTAACCCCAACCCTCTCGCTTCACATAAACTTCTCTGTAACCCTAGCCCTAAAACTAAACGTAACACTAAATCTCCCCTAACCCTGACCGTACCATAAACGTAACCCTAACTCTAAACTCAAAACTAACCCTGACCCTAACCCTAACTCTATCCCTAATCCTAACCCTAAAACTTACCCTACACACTCAGCTTCAATGGAAACCTAGCACTAACCCTCATCTTACCATCTAAACCTAACCTCAACCCTTAACCTAACCCTATCTATAACCTTCACCTAGCCCTAAACCTAAACATGACTTAACCCTAACACTAACCCTAACCCTAAATCTAAACCTAACCTTAACCCTACACTTAATCCTAACCTAAGCTCTAACCCTAACCCCTAACGCTAACCCTAAGCTCAACCCTCACCCTTCAATTAAACTTTACCCCAGCTGTAGCCCTAACCCTAAGCCGAACCCTAAACCTGACCCTAACATTAACCCAAACACCTAACCCTAACCCTAAGCCTAATCCTAAACCTAACCCTAACCTTAACCCAAATGCCTAACCCTAACCCTAACCCTCATCCTTAACCTAAACTTCACCCTAAACCTAAGGCTAACCCTAACCCTGAAAGTAAAGCTAACCCTTAACTATCCCCTAACTCTAGCCCTGACCCTAAACCTAATGCTAACCCTAGCCCTAACAGTAACACCCTAAAACATCAGCTTAATGGAAACTTAACACTGACCCTCCCATGAACCCCTAACCCTAACCCTACCCCGCATCCTACACCTAACCCAGACCTAAACCTAACCCTTTCTCTAACCCTAAATTAACCCTAACCTTAACTCTACCCTAACCCTAACAACAACTCTAAACCTGACCATAACCATCATCCTAAACCCTAGCACTAACTCCAACTCTAAATCTAACCCTAAGCTAGCCCTACCCTTTACCGTAAACCTAGCCTTAACCCTAACCTTACCCCTACCCAAACCCTAACGCTATACCTAACCCGAACACTAACCTTAACCCTACTCTAACCTTAAGCCTAACCCTGACTATTAACTGAAACTTCACCCTAACCCTAAGCCTAACTCTAACTCTAACCCTAACCATAACAATTACCCTAAACCCTCGCCTTAACTGTAAACCTAACCCTAACCCTCACCCTAGTCCTTAACCGTATCCCCAACCCTAAACCTAACGCTATCCCCAAACTTATCCCTAACCCTAACCCTAATACGAACAGTAACCCAAATCTAACCCTAACCCTAATATTAAACCTAAACTTAAATCTACCCTAACCATAAACCTAACCCTAACACCCTAAACCTAACGTCTAACACCGTCTATAATCCTAACCCTTACCATAACCCTCACCCTTAACCTAAACTTCACACTAACCCTAAACCTAACCTAACGCTGACCCTAGACATAACGCCTAACCCTCACCGAACCCTAAACCTATCCTTAACACTAACCTGCACACACACCCAAACCCTAGCCCTCACCATAAAAATAACCCTCACCCTATCCTGAACTTCATCCAAACACTAACCATAACCTTAACCCTAAACCTAGACCTAACCCAAACCCTAACCTTAAACCTAACTCTAAGAATAACGCTAGTCCATCTGTAACCCTAAACCGAACACTTACAATAGCCCTGAACCTAACCCTAAAATAATCCTAATCCTAACCCTAGACCTAATCCTAACCCTACCCCTAACCCTGACCCTAAATAGAACACTAAGTCTAACCCTCAACATGGACCTAAACCTAATTCTTACCCTACACCTAACCCTAATCCTAAACCAAACCCTAACTCTGACTATAACCCTAATCGTAACAATTACCCTAAAGCCTCACCTTAACTGGAAAACTAACCGTAACCCGCACCCTAAATCCTAACCGTATCCCACAACCCTAACCCTAATGCTATCCCTAACCCTAACCCTAACATTAACCTGAAACCCCTGAGCCCTAATGATAAACCTAACCCTAACACAAACCCTAACCCTAACACCAAAGCCTAGCAAAAACCTTAACACTAACTCTCACCCTAACTCTAACACTAACCCGAAACCGAATCATGCACCTAACCCCAAGCCTAAACCAAACCTAACCATGACCAGAACCGCAAGGCCTAACCGGAACCCTCACCCAAACCCTAACCCTAAACTACACCTCTAACCCCTAACGCCTTATCATAACGGTAATCCTATCCCTAACCAACCCTAACCCTAAAACTAACCCTCACCCCAACCACAAAGCCTAACACAACCATGACCCTAACCCTAAACGTAACACTAAACTTAACCCTAACCTTAAATCTAACCCTAACCCTAAAACTGAACACAACCCCTGAACGTAACCCTAACCCTGAACATAACCTTAACACTAACCTGAAAACAAGCCCAAACCTTAGCCATAACCCTAACCCTCACCCTATCTTAATCTTCACCCTATCCCTAACCTAAAACTCACCCTGACTTTAACCCTAACCCTCCCCATAAACCTAACCCTCACCTTAACCTTGGCCCACCTGTAACCCGAAACCTAACCCTTACAATAACTCTGACCCTAATCCTCGCCCTAAACCTAATTCTAATTCTAACCCTGACCCTGACCCTAACCCTAACCTAACCTCAACCCTATCTTTAAGCCTACCATAAACTTAAACCTAACCCTAACCCTTAACCTTAACTCTAACCCTAACCCTAGCCCTAACCCTAACCTTAACGGTAACACTTACCCAGAACCCTCACCTTAACTGTAAATGTAACTCTAACTCTTACCCTAACCCTAAACTTAACCCTAATTATAACCTTAACCTAAACCTAACTGAAACAGTAACCCTTAACCCTAACTCTAATCCTAATCCTTAGCCTAAAACTAACCTTAACCCTAAACCTAACCCTAACCACTGACCCTAACTCTAACCCTAACCCTGAGCCGAACCCTCACCCTTAACCAGAATTTCACCCTAAAGCATAACGCTAAGCGTACCCTCACTTCATTCAAACCCGAACCCTAAGCAAAACTAACACTAACACTACACGTAACCCTAACCCTAAACCTAACCCTAACCCTGACTCTGACCTGAACCCAAACCCCTAACCCCAACCCTCTCGCTTCACATAAACTTCTCTGTAACCCTAGCCCTAAAACTAAACGTAACACTAAATCTCCCCTAACCCTGACCGTACCATAAACGTAACCCTAACTCTAAACTCAAAACTAACCCTGACCCTAACCCTAACTCTATCCCTAATCCTAACCCTAAAACTTACCCTACACACTCAGCTTCAATGGAAACCTAGCACTAACCCTCATCTTACCATCTAAACCTAACCTCAACCCTTAACCTAACCCTATCTATAACCTTCACCTAGCCCTAAACCTAAACATGACTTAACCCTAACACTAACCCTAACCCTAAATCTAAACCTAACCTTAACCCTACACTTAATCCTAACCTAAGCTCTAACCCTAACCCCTAACGCTAACCCTAAGCTCAACCCTCACCCTTCAATTAAACTTTACCCCAGCTGTAGCCCTAACCCTAAGCCGAACCCTAAACCTGACCCTAACATTAACCCAAACACCTAACCCTAACCCTAAGCCTAATCCTAAACCTAACCCTAACCTTAACCCAAATGCCTAACCCTAACCCTAACCCTCATCCTTAACCTAAACTTCACCCTAAACCTAAGGCTAACCCTAACCCTGAAAGTAAAGCTAACCCTTAACTATCCCCTAACTCTAGCCCTGACCCTAAACCTAATGCTAACCCTAGCCCTAACAGTAACACCCTAAAACATCAGCTTAATGGAAACTTAACACTGACCCTCCCATGAACCCCTAACCCTAACCCTACCCCGCATCCTACACCTAACCCAGACCTAAACCTAACCCTTTCTCTAACCCTAAATTAACCCTAACCTTAACTCTACCCTAACCCTAACAACAACTCTAAACCTGACCATAACCATCATCCTAAACCCTAGCACTAACTCCAACTCTAAATCTAACCCTAAGCTAGCCCTACCCTTTACCGTAAACCTAGCCTTAACCCTAACCTTACCCCTACCCAAACCCTAACGCTATACCTAACCCGAACACTAACCTTAACCCTACTCTAACCTTAAGCCTAACCCTGACTATTAACTGAAACTTCACCCTAACCCTAAGCCTAACTCTAACTCTAACCCTAACCATAACAATTACCCTAAACCCTCGCCTTAACTGTAAACCTAACCCTAACCCTCACCCTAGTCCTTAACCGTATCCCCAACCCTAAACCTAACGCTATCCCCAAACTTATCCCTAACCCTAACCCTAATACGAACAGTAACCCAAATCTAACCCTAACCCTAATATTAAACCTAAACTTAAATCTACCCTAACCATAAACCTAACCCTAACACCCTAAACCTAACGTCTAACACCGTCTATAATCCTAACCCTTACCATAACCCTCACCCTTAACCTAAACTTCACACTAACCCTAAACCTAACCTAACGCTGACCCTAGACATAACGCCTAACCCTCACCGAACCCTAAACCTATCCGTAACACTAACCTGCACACACACCCAAACCCTAGCCCTCACCGTAAAAATAACCCTCACCCTATCCTGAACTTCATCCAAACACTAACCATAACCTTAACCCTAAACCTAGACCTAACCCAAACCCTAACCTTAAACCTAACTCTAAGAATAACGCTAGTCCATCTGTAACCCTAAACCGAACACTTACAATAGCCCTGAACCTAACCCTAAAATAATCCTAATCCTAACCCTAGACCTAATCCTAACCCTACCCCTAACCCTGACCCTAAATAGAACACTAAGTCTAACCCTCAACATGGACCTAAACCTAATTCTTACCCTACACCTAACCCTAATCCTAAACCAAACCCTAACTCTGACTATAACCCTAATCGTAACAATTACCCTAAACCCTCACCTTAACTGGAAAACTAACCGTAACCCGCACCCTAAATCCTAACCGTATCCCACAACCCTAACCCTAATGCTATCCCTAACCCTAACCCTAACATTAACCTGAAACCCCTGAGCCCTAATGATAAACCTAACCCTAACACAAACCCTAACCCTAACACCAAAGCCTAGCAAAAACCTTAACACTAACTCTCACCCTAACTCTAACACTAACCCGAAACCGAATCATGCACCTAACCCCAAGCCTAAACCAAACCTAACCATGACCAGAACCGCAAGGCCTAACCGGAACCCTCACCCAAACCCTAACCCTAAACTACACCTCTAACCCCTAACTCCTTATCATAACGGTAATCCTATCCCTAACCAACCCTAACCCTAAAACTAACCCTCACCCCAACCACAAAGCCTAACACAACCATGACCCTAACCCTAAACGTAACACTAAACTTAACCCTAACCTTAAATCTAACCCTAACCCTAAAACTGAACACAACCCCTGAACGTAACCCTAACCCTGAACATAACCTTAACACTAACCTGAAAACAAGCCCAAACCTTAGCCATAACCCTAACCCTCACCCTATCTTAATCTTCACCCTATCCCTAACCTAAAACTCACCCTGACTTTAACCCTAACCCTCCCCATAAACCTAACCCTCACCTTAACCTTGGCCCACCTGTAACCCGAAACCTAACCCTTACAATAACTCTGACCCTAATCCTCGCCCTAAACCTAATTCTAATTCTAACCCTGACCCTGACCCTAACCCTAACCTAACCTCAACCCTATCTTTAAGCCTACCATAAACTTAAACCTAACCCTAACCCTTAACCTTAACTCTAACCCTAACCCTAGCCCTAACCCTAACCTTAACGGTAACACTTACCCAGAACCCTCACCTTAACTGTAAATGTAACTCTAACTCTTACCCTAACCCTAAACTTAACCCTAATTATAACCTTAACCTAAACCTAACTGAAACAGTAACCCTTAACCCTAACTCTAATCCTAATCCTTAGCCTAAAACTAACCTTAACCCTAAACCTAACCCTAACCACTGACCCTAACTCTAACCCTAACCCTGAGCCGAACCCTCACCCTTAACCAGAATTTCACCCTAAAGCATAACGCTAAGCGTACCCTCACTTCATTCAAACCCGAACCCTAAGCAAAACTAACACTAACACTACACGTAACCCTAACCCTAAACCTAACCCTAACCCTGACTCTGACCTGAACCCAAACCCCTAACCCCAACCCTCTCGCTTCACATAAACTTCTCTGTAACCCTAGCCCTAAAACTAAACGTAACACTAAATCTCCCCTAACCCTGACCGTACCATAAACGTAACCCTAACTCTAAACTCAAAACTAACCCTGACCCTAACCCTAACTCTATCCCTAATCCTAACCCTAAAACTTACCCTACACACTCAGCTTCAATGGAAACCTAGCACTAACCCTCATCTTACCATCTAAACCTAACCTCAACCCTTAACCTAACCCTATCTATAACCTTCACCTAGCCCTAAACCTAAACATGACTTAACCCTAACACTAACCCTAACCCTAAATCTAAACCTAACCTTAACCCTACACTTAATCCTAACCTAAGCTCTAACCCTAACCCCTAACGCTAACCCTAAGCTCAACCCTCACCCTTCAATTAAACTTTACCCCAGCTGTAGCCCTAACCCTAAGCCGAACCCTAAACCTGACCCTAACATTAACCCAAACACCTAACCCTAACCCTAAGCCTAATCCTAAACCTAACCCTAACCTTAACCCAAATGCCTAACCCTAACCCTAACCCTCATCCTTAACCTAAACTTCACCCTAAACCTAAGGCTAACCCTAACCCTGAAAGTAAAGCTAACCCTTAACTATCCCCTAACTCTAGCCCTGACCCTAAACCTAATGCTAACCCTAGCCCTAACAGTAACACCCTAAAACATCAGCTTAATGGAAACTTAACACTGACCCTCCCATGAACCCCTAACCCTAACCCTACCCCGCATCCTACACCTAACCCAGACCTAAACCTAACCCTTTCTCTAACCCTAAATTAACCCTAACCTTAACTCTACCCTAACCCTAACAACAACTCTAAACCTGACCATAACCATCATCCTAAACCCTAGCACTAACTCCAACTCTAAATCTAACCCTAAGCTAGCCCTACCCTTTACCGTAAACCTAGCCTTAACCCTAACCTTACCCCTACCCAAACCCTAACGCTATACCTAACCCGAACACTAACCTTAACCCTACTCTAACCTTAAGCCTAACCCTGACTATTAACTGAAACTTCACCCTAACCCTAAGCCTAACTCTAACTCTAACCCTAACCATAACAATTACCCTAAACCCTCGCCTTAACTGTAAACCTAACCCTAACCCTCACCCTAGTCCTTAACCGTATCCCCAACCCTAAACCTAACGCTATCCCCAAACTTATCCCTAACCCTAACCCTAATACGAACAGTAACCCAAATCTAACCCTAACCCTAATATTAAACCTAAACTTAAATCTACCCTAACCATAAACCTAACCCTAACACCCTAAACCTAACGTCTAACACCGTCTATAATCCTAACCCTTACCATAACCCTCACCCTTAACCTAAACTTCACACTAACCCTAAACCTAACCTAACGCTGACCCTAGACATAACGCCTAACCCTCACCGAACCCTAAACCTATCCTTAACACTAACCTGCACACACACCCAAACCCTAGCCCTCACCGTAAAAATAACCCTCACCCTATCCTGAACTTCATCCAAACACTAACCATAACCTTAACCCTAAACCTAGACCTAACCCAAACCCTAACCTTAAACCTAACTCTAAGAATAACGCTAGTCCATCTGTAACCCTAAACCGAACACTTACAATAGCCCTGAACCTAACCCTAAAATAATCCTAATCCTAACCCTAGACCTAATCCTAACCCTACCCCTAACCCTGACCCTAAATAGAACACTAAGTCTAACCCTCAACATGGACCTAAACCTAATTCTTACCCTACACCTAACCCTAATCCTAAACCAAACCCTAACTCTGACTATAACCCTAATCGTAACAATTACCCTAAACCCTCACCTTAACTGGAAAACTAACCGTAACCCGCACCCTAAATCCTAACCGTATCCCACAACCCTAACCCTAATGCTATCCCTAACCCTAACCCTAACATTAACCTGAAACCCCTGAGCCCTAATGATAAACCTAACCCTAACACAAACCCTAACCCTAACACCAAAGCCTAGCAAAAACCTTAACACTAACTCTCACCCTAACTCTAACACTAACCCGAAACCGAATCATGCACCTAACCCCAAGCCTAAACCAAACCTAACCATGACCAGAACCGCAAGGCCTAACCGGAACCCTCACCCAAACCCTAACCCTAAACTACACCTCTAACCCCTAACGCCTTATCATAACGGTAATCCTATCCCTAACCAACCCTAACCCTAAAACTAACCCTCACCCCAACCACAAAGCCTAACACAACCATGACCCTAACCCTAAACGTAACACTAAACTTAACCCTAACCTTAAATCTAACCCTAACCCTAAAACTGAACACAACCCCTGAACGTAACCCTAACCCTGAACATAACCTTAACACTAACCTGAAAACAAGCCCAAACCTTAGCCATAACCCTAACCCTCACCCTATCTTAATCTTCACCCTATCCCTAACCTAAAACTCACCCTGACTTTAACCCTAACCCTCCCCATAAACCTAACCCTCACCTTAACCTTGGCCCACCTGTAACCCGAAACCTAACCCTTACAATAACTCTGACCCTAATCCTCGCCCTAAACCTAATTCTAATTCTAACCCTGACCCTGACCCTAACCCTAACCTAACCTCAACCCTATCTTTAAGCCTACCATAAACTTAAACCTAACCCTAACCCTTAACCTTAACTCTAACCCTAACCCTAGCCCTAACCCTAACCTTAACGGTAACACTTACCCAGAACCCTCACCTTAACTGTAAATGTAACTCTAACTCTTACCCTAACCCTAAACTTAACCCTAATTATAACCTTAACCTAAACCTAACTGAAACAGTAACCCTTAACCCTAACTCTAATCCTAATCCTTAGCCTAAAACTAACCTTAACCCTAAACCTAACCCTAACCACTGACCCTAACTCTAACCCTAACCCTGAGCCGAACCCTCACCCTTAACCAGAATTTCACCCTAAAGCATAACGCTAAGCGTACCCTCACTTCATTCAAACCCGAACCCTAAGCAAAACTAACACTAACACTACACGTAACCCTAACCCTAAACCTAACCCTAACCCTGACTCTGACCTGAACCCAAACCCCTAACCCCAACCCTCTCGCTTCACATAAACTTCTCTGTAACCCTAGCCCTAAAACTAAACGTAACACTAAATCTCCCCTAACCCTGACCGTACCATAAACGTAACCCTAACTCTAAACTCAAAACTAACCCTGACCCTAACCCTAACTCTATCCCTAATCCTAACCCTAAAACTTACCCTACACACTCAGCTTCAATGGAAACCTAGCACTAACCCTCATCTTACCATCTAAACCTAACCTCAACCCTTAACCTAACCCTATCTATAACCTTCACCTAGCCCTAAACCTAAACATGACTTAACCCTAACACTAACCCTAACCCTAAATCTAAACCTAACCTTAACCCTACACTTAATCCTAACCTAAGCTCTAACCCTAACCCCTAACGCTAACCCTAAGCTCAACCCTCACCCTTCAATTAAACTTTACCCCAGCTGTAGCCCTAACCCTAAGCCGAACCCTAAACCTGACCCTAACATTAACCCAAACACCTAACCCTAACCCTAAGCCTAATCCTAAACCTAACCCTAACCTTAACCCAAATGCCTAACCCTAACCCTAACCCTCATCCTTAACCTAAACTTCACCCTAAACCTAAGGCTAACCCTAACCCTGAAAGTAAAGCTAACCCTTAACTATCCCCTAACTCTAGCCCTGACCCTAAACCTAATGCTAACCCTAGCCCTAACAGTAACACCCTAAAACATCAGCTTAATGGAAACTTAACACTGACCCTCCCATGAACCCCTAACCCTAACCCTACCCCGCATCCTACACCTAACCCAGACCTAAACCTAACCCTTTCTCTAACCCTAAATTAACCCTAACCTTAACTCTACCCTAACCCTAACAACAACTCTAAACCTGACCATAACCATCATCCTAAACCCTAGCACTAACTCCAACTCTAAATCTAACCCTAAGCTAGCCCTACCCTTTACCGTAAACCTAGCCTTAACCCTAACCTTACCCCTACCCAAACCCTAACGCTATACCTAACCCGAACACTAACCTTAACCCTACTCTAACCTTAAGCCTAACCCTGACTATTAACTGAAACTTCACCCTAACCCTAAGCCTAACTCTAACTCTAACCCTAACCATAACAATTACCCTAAACCCTCGCCTTAACTGTAAACCTAACCCTAACCCTCACCCTAGTCCTTAACCGTATCCCCAACCCTAAACCTAACGCTATCCCCAAACTTATCCCTAACCCTAACCCTAATACGAACAGTAACCCAAATCTAACCCTAACCCTAATATTAAACCTAAACTTAAATCTACCCTAACCATAAACCTAACCCTAACACCCTAAACCTAACGTCTAACACCGTCTATAATCCTAACCCTTACCATAACCCTCACCCTTAACCTAAACTTCACACTAACCCTAAACCTAACCTAACGCTGACCCTAGACATAACGCCTAACCCTCACCGAACCCTAAACCTATCCGTAACACTAACCTGCACACACACCCAAACCCTAGCCCTCACCGTAAAAATAACCCTCACCCTATCCTGAACTTCATCCAAACACTAACCATAACCTTAACCCTAAACCTAGACCTAACCCAAACCCTAACCTTAAACCTAACTCTAAGAATAACGCTAGTCCATCTGTAACCCTAAACCGAACACTTACAATAGCCCTGAACCTAACCCTAAAATAATCCTAATCCTAACCCTAGACCTAATCCTAACCCTACCCCTAACCCTGACCCTAAATAGAACACTAAGTCTAACCCTCAACATGGACCTAAACCTAATTCTTACCCTACACCTAACCCTAATCCTAAACCAAACCCTAACTCTGACTATAACCCTAATCGTAACAATTACCCTAAACCCTCACCTTAACTGGAAAACTAACCGTAACCCGCACCCTAAATCCTAACCGTATCCCACAACCCTAACCCTAATGCTATCCCTAACCCTAACCCTAACATTAACCTGAAACCCCTGAGCCCTAATGATAAACCTAACCCTAACACAAACCCTAACCCTAACACCAAAGCCTAGCAAAAACCTTAACACTAACTCTCACCCTAACTCTAACACTAACCCGAAACCGAATCATGCACCTAACCCCAAGCCTAAACCAAACCTAACCATGACCAGAACCGCAAGGCCTAACCGGAACCCTCACCCAAACCCTAACCCTAAACTACACCTCTAACCCCTAACTCCTTATCATAACGGTAATCCTATCCCTAACCAACCCTAACCCTAAAACTAACCCTCACCCCAACCACAAAGCCTAACACAACCATGACCCTAACCCTAAACGTAACACTAAACTTAACCCTAACCTTAAATCTAACCCTAACCCTAAAACTGAACACAACCCCTGAACGTAACCCTAACCCTGAACATAACCTTAACACTAACCTGAAAACAAGCCCAAACCTTAGCCATAACCCTAACCCTCACCCTATCTTAATCTTCACCCTATCCCTAACCTAAAACTCACCCTGACTTTAACCCTAACCCTCCCCATAAACCTAACCCTCACCTTAACCTTGGCCCACCTGTAACCCGAAACCTAACCCTTACAATAACTCTGACCCTAATCCTCGCCCTAAACCTAATTCTAATTCTAACCCTGACCCTGACCCTAACCCTAACCTAACCTCAACCCTATCTTTAAGCCTACCATAAACTTAAACCTAACCCTAACCCTTAACCTTAACTCTAACCCTAACCCTAGCCCTAACCCTAACCTTAACGGTAACACTTACCCAGAACCCTCACCTTAACTGTAAATGTAACTCTAACTCTTACCCTAACCCTAAACTTAACCCTAATTATAACCTTAACCTAAACCTAACTGAAACAGTAACCCTTAACCCTAACTCTAATCCTAATCCTTAGCCTAAAACTAACCTTAACCCTAAACCTAACCCTAACCACTGACCCTAACTCTAACCCTAACCCTGAGCCGAACCCTCACCCTTAACCAGAATTTCACCCTAAAGCATAACGCTAAGCGTACCCTCACTTCATTCAAACCCGAACCCTAAGCAAAACTAACACTAACACTACACGTAACCCTAACCCTAAACCTAACCCTAACCCTGACTCTGACCTGAACCCAAACCCCTAACCCCAACCCTCTCGCTTCACATAAACTTCTCTGTAACCCTAGCCCTAAAACTAAACGTAACACTAAATCTCCCCTAACCCTGACCGTACCATAAACGTAACCCTAACTCTAAACTCAAAACTAACCCTGACCCTAACCCTAACTCTATCCCTAATCCTAACCCTAAAACTTACCCTACACACTCAGCTTCAATGGAAACCTAGCACTAACCCTCATCTTACCATCTAAACCTAACCTCAACCCTTAACCTAACCCTATCTATAACCTTCACCTAGCCCTAAACCTAAACATGACTTAACCCTAACACTAACCCTAACCCTAAATCTAAACCTAACCTTAACCCTACACTTAATCCTAACCTAAGCTCTAACCCTAACCCCTAACGCTAACCCTAAGCTCAACCCTCACCCTTCAATTAAACTTTACCCCAGCTGTAGCCCTAACCCTAAGCCGAACCCTAAACCTGACCCTAACATTAACCCAAACACCTAACCCTAACCCTAAGCCTAATCCTAAACCTAACCCTAACCTTAACCCAAATGCCTAACCCTAACCCTAACCCTCATCCTTAACCTAAACTTCACCCTAAACCTAAGGCTAACCCTAACCCTGAAAGTAAAGCTAACCCTTAACTATCCCCTAACTCTAGCCCTGACCCTAAACCTAATGCTAACCCTAGCCCTAACAGTAACACCCTAAAACATCAGCTTAATGGAAACTTAACACTGACCCTCCCATGAACCCCTAACCCTAACCCTACCCCGCATCCTACACCTAACCCAGACCTAAACCTAACCCTTTCTCTAACCCTAAATTAACCCTAACCTTAACTCTACCCTAACCCTAACAACAACTCTAAACCTGACCATAACCATCATCCTAAACCCTAGCACTAACTCCAACTCTAAATCTAACCCTAAGCTAGCCCTACCCTTTACCGTAAACCTAGCCTTAACCCTAACCTTACCCCTACCCAAACCCTAACGCTATACCTAACCCGAACACTAACCTTAACCCTACTCTAACCTTAAGCCTAACCCTGACTATTAACTGAAACTTCACCCTAACCCTAAGCCTAACTCTAACTCTAACCCTAACCATAACAATTACCCTAAACCCTCGCCTTAACTGTAAACCTAACCCTAACCCTCACCCTAGTCCTTAACCGTATCCCCAACCCTAAACCTAACGCTATCCCCAAACTTATCCCTAACCCTAACCCTAATACGAACAGTAACCCAAATCTAACCCTAACCCTAATATTAAACCTAAACTTAAATCTACCCTAACCATAAACCTAACCCTAACACCCTAAACCTAACGTCTAACACCGTCTATAATCCTAACCCTTACCATAACCCTCACCCTTAACCTAAACTTCACACTAACCCTAAACCTAACCTAACGCTGACCCTAGACATAACGCCTAACCCTCACCGAACCCTAAACCTATCCTTAACACTAACCTGCACACACACCCAAACCCTAGCCCTCACCGTAAAAATAACCCTCACCCTATCCTGAACTTCATCCAAACACTAACCATAACCTTAACCCTAAACCTAGACCTAACCCAAACCCTAACCTTAAACCTAACTCTAAGAATAACGCTAGTCCATCTGTAACCCTAAACCGAACACTTACAATAGCCCTGAACCTAACCCTAAAATAATCCTAATCCTAACCCTAGACCTAATCCTAACCCTACCCCTAACCCTGACCCTAAATAGAACACTAAGTCTAACCCTCAACATGGACCTAAACCTAATTCTTACCCTACACCTAACCCTAATCCTAAACCAAACCCTAACTCTGACTATAACCCTAATCGTAACAATTACCCTAAACCCTCACCTTAACTGGAAAACTAACCGTAACCCGCACCCTAAATCCTAACCGTATCCCACAACCCTAACCCTAATGCTATCCCTAACCCTAACCCTAACATTAACCTGAAACCCCTGAGCCCTAATGATAAACCTAACCCTAACACAAACCCTAACCCTAACACCAAAGCCTAGCAAAAACCTTAACACTAACTCTCACCCTAACTCTAACACTAACCCGAAACCGAATCATGCACCTAACCCCAAGCCTAAACCAAACCTAACCATGACCAGAACCGCAAGGCCTAACCGGAACCCTCACCCAAACCCTAACCCTAAACTACACCTCTAACCCCTAACGCCTTATCATAACGGTAATCCTATCCCTAACCAACCCTAACCCTAAAACTAACCCTCACCCCAACCACAAAGCCTAACACAACCATGACCCTAACCCTAAACGTAACACTAAACTTAACCCTAACCTTAAATCTAACCCTAACCCTAAAACTGAACACAACCCCTGAACGTAACCCTAACCCTGAACATAACCTTAACACTAACCTGAAAACAAGCCCAAACCTTAGCCATAACCCTAACCCTCACCCTATCTTAATCTTCACCCTATCCCTAACCTAAAACTCACCCTGACTTTAACCCTAACCCTCCCCATAAACCTAACCCTCACCTTAACCTTGGCCCACCTGTAACCCGAAACCTAACCCTTACAATAACTCTGACCCTAATCCTCGCCCTAAACCTAATTCTAATTCTAACCCTGACCCTGACCCTAACCCTAACCTAACCTCAACCCTATCTTTAAGCCTACCATAAACTTAAACCTAACCCTAACCCTTAACCTTAACTCTAACCCTAACCCTAGCCCTAACCCTAACCTTAACGGTAACACTTACCCAGAACCCTCACCTTAACTGTAAATGTAACTCTAACTCTTACCCTAACCCTAAACTTAACCCTAATTATAACCTTAACCTAAACCTAACTGAAACAGTAACCCTTAACCCTAACTCTAATCCTAATCCTTAGCCTAAAACTAACCTTAACCCTAAACCTAACCCTAACCACTGACCCTAACTCTAACCCTAACCCTGAGCCGAACCCTCACCCTTAACCAGAATTTCACCCTAAAGCATAACGCTAAGCGTACCCTCACTTCATTCAAACCCGAACCCTAAGCAAAACTAACACTAACACTACACGTAACCCTAACCCTAAACCTAACCCTAACCCTGACTCTGACCTGAACCCAAACCCCTAACCCCAACCCTCTCGCTTCACATAAACTTCTCTGTAACCCTAGCCCTAAAACTAAACGTAACACTAAATCTCCCCTAACCCTGACCGTACCATAAACGTAACCCTAACTCTAAACTCAAAACTAACCCTGACCCTAACCCTAACTCTATCCCTAATCCTAACCCTAAAACTTACCCTACACACTCAGCTTCAATGGAAACCTAGCACTAACCCTCATCTTACCATCTAAACCTAACCTCAACCCTTAACCTAACCCTATCTATAACCTTCACCTAGCCCTAAACCTAAACATGACTTAACCCTAACACTAACCCTAACCCTAAATCTAAACCTAACCTTAACCCTACACTTAATCCTAACCTAAGCTCTAACCCTAACCCCTAACGCTAACCCTAAGCTCAACCCTCACCCTTCAATTAAACTTTACCCCAGCTGTAGCCCTAACCCTAAGCCGAACCCTAAACCTGACCCTAACATTAACCCAAACACCTAACCCTAACCCTAAGCCTAATCCTAAACCTAACCCTAACCTTAACCCAAATGCCTAACCCTAACCCTAACCCTCATCCTTAACCTAAACTTCACCCTAAACCTAAGGCTAACCCTAACCCTGAAAGTAAAGCTAACCCTTAACTATCCCCTAACTCTAGCCCTGACCCTAAACCTAATGCTAACCCTAGCCCTAACAGTAACACCCTAAAACATCAGCTTAATGGAAACTTAACACTAACCCTCCCATGAACCCCTAACCCTAACCCTACCCCGCATCCTACACCTAACCCAGACCTAAACCTAACCCTTTCTCTAACCCTAAATTAACCCTAACCTTAACTCTACCCTAACCCTAACAACAACTCTGAACCTGACCATAACCATCATCCTAAACCCTAGCACTAACTCCAACTCTAAATCTAACCCTAAGCTAGCCCTACCCTTTACCGTAAACCTAGCCTTAACCCTAACCTTACCCCTACCCAAACCCTAACGCTATACCTAACCCGAACACTAACCTTAACCCTACTCTAACCTTAAGCCTAACCCTGACTATTAACTGAAACTTCACCCTAACCCTAAGCCTAACTCTAACTCTAACCCTAACCATAACAATTACCCTAAACCCTCGCCTTAACTGTAAACCTAACCCTAACCCTCACCCTAAACCTTAACCGTATCCCCAACCCTAAACCTGACGCTATCCCCAAACTTATCCCTAACCCTAACCCTAATACGAACAGTAACCCAAATCTAACCCTAACCCTAATATTAAACCTAAACTTAAATCTACCCTAACCATAAACCTAACCCTAACACCCTAAACCTAACGTCTAACACCGTCTATAATCCTAACCCTTACCATAACCCTCACCCTTAACCTAAACTTCACACTAACCCTAAACCTAACCTAACGCTGACCCTAGACATAACGCCTAACCCTCACCGAACCCTAAACCTATCCTTAACACTAACCTGCACACAAACCCAAACCCTAGCCCTCACCATAAAAATAACCCTCACCCTATCCTGAACTTCATCCAAACACTAACCATAACCTTAACCCTAAACCTAGACCTAACCCAAACCCTAACCTTAAACCTAACTCTAAGAATAACGCTAGTCCATCTGTAACCCTAAACCGAACACTTACAATAGCCCTGAACCTAACCCTAAAATAATCCTAATCCTAACCCTAGACCTAATCCTAACCCTACCCCTAACCCTGACCCTAAATAGAACACTAAGTCTAACCCTCAACATGGACCTAAACCTAATTCTTACCCTACACCTAACCCTAATCCTAAACCAAACCCTAACTCTGACTATAACCCTAATCGTAACAATTACCCTAAACCCTCACCTTAACTGGAAAACTAACCGTAACCCGCACCCTAAATCCTAACCGTATCCCACAACCCTAACCCTAATGCTATCCCTAACCCTAACCCTAACATTAACCTGAAACCCCTGAGCCCTAATGATAAACCTAACCCTAACACAAACCCTAACCCTAACACCAAAGCCTAGCAAAAACCTTAACACTAACTCTCACCCTAACTCTAACACTAACCCGAAACCGAATCATGCACCTAACCCTAAGCCTAAACCAAACCTAACCATGACCAGAACCGCAAGGCCTAACCGGAACCCTCACCCAAACCCTAACCCTAAACTACACCTCTAACCCCTAACGCCTTATCATAACGGTAATCCTAACCCTAACCAACCCTAACCCTAAAACTAACCCTCACCCCAACCACAAAGCCTAACACAACCATGACCCTAACCCTAAACGTAACACTAAACTTAACCCTAACCTTAAATCTAACCCTAACCCTAAAACTGAACACAACCCCTGAACGTAACCCTGACCCTGAACATAACCTTAACACTAACCTGAAAACAAGCCCAAACCTTAGCCATAACCCTAACCCTCACTCTATCTTAAACTTCACCCTATCCCTAACCTAAAACTCACCCTGACTTTAACCCTAACCCTCCCCATAAACCTAACCCTCACCTTAACCTTGGCCCACCTGTAACCCGAAACCTAACCCTTACAATAACTCTGACCCTAATCCTCGCCCTAAACCTAATTCTAATTCTAACCCTGACCCTAACCCTAACCTAACCTCAACCCTATCTTTAAGCCTACCATAAACTTAAACCTAACCCTAACCCTTAACCTTAACTCTAACCCTAACCCTAGCCCTAACCCTAACCTTAACGGTAACACTTACCCAGAACCCTCACCTTAACTGTAAATGTAACTCTAACTCTTACCCTAATCCTAAACTTAACCCTAATTATAACCTTAACCTAAACCTAACTGAAACAGTAACCCTTAACCCTAACTCTAATCCTAATCCTTAGCCTAAAACTAACCTTAACCCTAAACCTAACCCTAACCACTGACCCTAACTCTAACCCTAACCCTGAGCCGAACCCTCACCCTTAACCAGAATTTCACCCTAAAGCATAACGCTAAGCGTACCCTCACTTCATTCAAACCCGAACCCTAAGCAAAACTAACACTAACACTACACGTAACCCTAACCCTAAACCTAACCCTAACCCTGACTCTGACCTGAACCCAAACCCCTAACCCCAACCCTCTCGCTTCACATAAACTTCTCTGTAACCCTAGCCCTAAAACTAAACGTAACACTAAATCTCCCCTAACCCTGACCGTACCATAAACGTAACCCTAACTCTAAACTCAAAACTAACCCTGACCCTAACCCTAACTCTATCCCTAATCCTAACCCTAAAACTTACCCTACACACTCAGCTTCAATGGAAACCTAGCACTAACCCTCATCTTACCATCTAAACCTAACCTCAACCCTTAACCTAACCCTATCTATAACCTTCACCTAGCCCTAAACCTAAACATGACTTAACCCTAACACTAACCCTAACCCTAAATCTAAACCTAACCTTAACCCTACACTTAATCCTAACCTAAGCTCTAACCCTAACCCCTAACGCTAACCCTAAGCTCAACCCTCACCCTTCAATTAAACTTTACCCCAGCTGTAGCCCTAACCCTAAGCCGAACCCTAAACCTGACCCTAACATTAACCCAAACACCTAACCCTAACCCTAAGCCTAATCCTAAACCTAACCCTAACCTTAACCCAAATGCCTAACCCTAACCCTAACCCTCATCCTTAACCTAAACTTCACCCTAAACCTAAGGCTAACCCTAACCCTGAAAGTAAAGCTAACCCTTAACTATCCCCTAACTCTAGCCCTGACCCTAAACCTAATGCTAACCCTAGCCCTAACAGTAACACCCTAAAACATCAGCTTAATGGAAACTTAACACTAACCCTCCCATGAACCCCTAACCCTAACCCTACCCCGCATCCTACACCTAACCCAGACCTAAACCTAACCCTTTCTCTAACCCTAAATTAACCCTAACCTTAACTCTACCCTAACCCTAACAACAACTCTGAACCTGACCATAACCATCATCCTAAACCCTAGCACTAACTCCAACTCTAAATCTAACCCTAAGCTAGCCCTACCCTTTACCGTAAACCTAGCCTTAACCCTAACCTTACCCCTACCCAAACCCTAACGCTATACCTAACCCGAACACTAACCTTAACCCTACTCTAACCTTAAGCCTAACCCTGACTATTAACTGAAACTTCACCCTAACCCTAAGCCTAACTCTAACTCTAACCCTAACCATAACAATTACCCTAAACCCTCGCCTTAACTGTAAACCTAACCCTAACCCTCACCCTAAACCTTAACCGTATCCCCAACCCTAAACCTGACGCTATCCCCAAACTTATCCCTAACCCTAACCCTAATACGAACAGTAACCCAAATCTAACCCTAACCCTAATATTAAACCTAAACTTAAATCTACCCTAACCATAAACCTAACCCTAACACCCTAAACCTAACGTCTAACACCGTCTATAATCCTAACCCTTACCATAACCCTCACCCTTAACCTAAACTTCACACTAACCCTAAACCTAACCTAACGCTGACCCTAGACATAACGCCTAACCCTCACCGAACCCTAAACCTATCCTTAACACTAACCTGCACACAAACCCAAACCCTAGCCCTCACCATAAAAATAACCCTCACCCTATCCTGAACTTCATCCAAACACTAACCATAACCTTAACCCTAAACCTAGACCTAACCCAAACCCTAACCTTAAACCTAACTCTAAGAATAACGCTAGTCCATCTGTAACCCTAAACCGAACACTTACAATAGCCCTGAACCTAACCCTAAAATAATCCTAATCCTAACCCTAGACCTAATCCTAACCCTACCCCTAACCCTGACCCTAAATAGAACACTAAGTCTAACCCTCAACATGGACCTAAACCTAATTCTTACCCTACACCTAACCCTAATCCTAAACCAAACCCTAACTCTGACTATAACCCTAATCGTAACAATTACCCTAAACCCTCACCTTAACTGGAAAACTAACCGTAACCCGCACCCTAAATCCTAACCGTATCCCACAACCCTAACCCTAATGCTATCCCTAACCCTAACCCTAACATTAACCTGAAACCCCTGAGCCCTAATGATAAACCTAACCCTAACACAAACCCTAACCCTAACACCAAAGCCTAGCAAAAACCTTAACACTAACTCTCACCCTAACTCTAACACTAACCCGAAACCGAATCATGCACCTAACCCTAAGCCTAAACCAAACCTAACCATGACCAGAACCGCAAGGCCTAACCGGAACCCTCACCCAAACCCTAACCCTAAACTACACCTCTAACCCCTAACGCCTTATCATAACGGTAATCCTAACCCTAACCAACCCTAACCCTAAAACTAACCCTCACCCCAACCACAAAGCCTAACACAACCATGACCCTAACCCTAAACGTAACACTAAACTTAACCCTAACCTTAAATCTAACCCTAACCCTAAAACTGAACACAACCCCTGAACGTAACCCTGACCCTGAACATAACCTTAACACTAACCTGAAAACAAGCCCAAACCTTAGCCATAACCCTAACCCTCACTCTATCTTAAACTTCACCCTATCCCTAACCTAAAACTCACCCTGACTTTAACCCTAACCCTCCCCATAAACCTAACCCTCACCTTAACCTTGGCCCACCTGTAACCCGAAACCTAACCCTTACAATAACTCTGACCCTAATCCTCGCCCTAAACCTAATTCTAATTCTAACCCTGACCCTAACCCTAACCTAACCTCAACCCTATCTTTAAGCCTACCATAAACTTAAACCTAACCCTAACCCTTAACCTTAACTCTAACCCTAACCCTAGCCCTAACCCTAACCTTAACGGTAACACTTACCCAGAACCCTCACCTTAACTGTAAATGTAACTCTAACTCTTACCCTAATCCTAAACTTAACCCTAATTATAACCTTAACCTAAACCTAACTGAAACAGTAACCCTTAACCCTAACTCTAATCCTAATCCTTAGCCTAAAACTAACCTTAACCCTAAACCTAACCCTAACCACTGACCCTAACTCTAACCCTAACCCTGAGCCGAACCCTCACCCTTAACCAGAATTTCACCCTAAAGCATAACGCTAAGCGTACCCTCACTTCATTCAAACCCGAACCCTAAGCAAAACTAACACTAACACTACACGTAACCCTAACCCTAAACCTAACCCTAACCCTGACTCTGACCTGAACCCAAACCCCTAACCCCAACCCTCTCGCTTCACATAAACTTCTCTGTAACCCTAGCCCTAAAACTAAACGTAACACTAAATCTCCCCTAACCCTGACCGTACCATAAACGTAACCCTAACTCTAAACTCAAAACTAACCCTGACCCTAACCCTAACTCTAACCCTAATCCTAACCCTAAAACTTACCCTACACACTCAGCTTCAATGGAAACCTAGCACTAACCCTCATCTTACCATCTAAACCTAACCTCAACCCTTAACCTAACCCTATCTATAACCTTCACCTAGCCCTAAACCTAAACATGACTTAACCCTAACACTAACCCTAACCCTAAATCTAAACCTAACCTTAACCCTACACTTAATCCTAACCTAAGCTCTAACCCTAACCCCTAACGCTAACCCTAAGCTCAACCCTCACCCTTCAATTAAACTTTACCCCAGCTGTAGCCCTAACCCTAAGCCGAACCCTAAACCTGACCCTAACATTAACCCAAACACCTAACCCTAACCCTAAGCCTAATCCTAAACCTAACCCTAACCTTAACCCAAATGCCTAACCCTAACCCTAACCCTCATCCTTAACCTAAACTTCACCCTAAACCTAAGGCTAACCCTAACCCTGAAAGTAAAGCTAACCCTTAACTATCCCCTAACTCTAGCCCTGACCCTAAACCTAATGCTAACCCTAGCCCTAACAGTAACACCCTAAAACATCAGCTTAATGGAAACTTAACACTGACCCTCCCATGAACCCCTAACCCTAACCCTACCCCGCATCCTACACCTAACCCAGACCTAAACCTAACCCTTTCTCTAACCCTAAATTAACCCTAACCTTAACTCTACCCTAACCCTAACAACAACTCTAAACCTGACCATAACCATCATCCTAAACCCTAGCACTAACTCCAACTCTAAATCTAACCCTAAGCTAGCCCTACCCTTTACTGTAAACCTAGCCTTAACCCTAACCTTACCCCTACCCAAACCCTAACGCTATACCTAACCCGAACACTAACCTTAACCCTACTCTAACCTTAAGCCTAACCCTGACTATTAACTGAAACTTCACCCTAACCCTAAGCCTAACTCTAACTCTAACCCTAACCATAACAATTACCCTAAACCCTCGCCTTAACTGTAAACCTAACCCTAACCCTCACCCTAGTCCTTAACCGTATCCCCAACCCTAAACCTAACGCTATCCCCAAACTTATCCCTAACCCTAACCCTAATACGAACAGTAACCCAAATCTAACCCTAACCCTAATATTAAACCTAAACTTAAATCTACCCTAACCATAAACCTAACCCTAACACCCTAAACCTAACGTCTAACACCGTCTATAATCCTAACCCTTACCATAACCCTCACCCTTAACCTAAACTTCACACTAACCCTAAACCTAACCTAACGCTGACCCTAGACATAACGCCTAACCCTCACCGAACCCTAAACCTATCCTTAACACTAACCTGCACACACACCCAAACCCTAGCCCTCACCGTAAAAATAACCCTCACCCTATCCTGAACTTCATCCAAACACTAACCATAACCTTAACCCTAAACCTAGACCTAACCCAAACCCTAACCTTAAACCTAACTCTAAGAATAACGCTAGTCCATCTGTAACCCTAAACCGAACACTTACAATAGCCCTGAACCTAACCCTAAAATAATCCTAATCCTAACCCTAGACCTAATCCTAACCCTACCCCTAACCCTGACCCTAAATAGAACACTAAGTCTAACCCTCAACATGGACCTAAACCTAATTCTTACCCTACACCTAACCCTAATCCTAAACCAAACCCTAACTCTGACTATAACCCTAATCGTAACAATTACCCTAAACCCTCACCTTAACTGGAAAACTAACCGTAACCCGCACCCTAAATCCTAACCGTATCCCACAACCCTAACCCTAATGCTATCCCTAACCCTAACCCTAACATTAACCTGAAACCCCTGAGCCCTAATGATAAACCTAACCCTAACACAAACCCTAACCCTAACACCAAAGCCTAGCAAAAACCTTAACACTAACTCTCACCCTAACTCTAACACTAACCCGAAACCGAATCATGCACCTAACCCTAAGCCTAAACCAAACCTAACCATGACCAGAACCGCAAGGCCTAACCGGAACCCTCACCCAAACCCTAACCCTAAACTACACCTCTAACCCCTAACGCCTTATCATAACGGTAATCCTAACCCTAACCAACCCTAACCCTAAAACTAACCCTCACCCCAACCACAAAGCCTAACACAACCATGACCCTAACCCTAAACGTAACACTAAACTTAACCCTAACCTTAAATCTAACCCTAACCCTAAAACTGAACACAACCCCTGAACGTAACCCTGACCCTGAACATAACCTTAACACTAACCTGAAAACAAGCCCAAACCTTAGCCATAACCCTAACCCTCACCCTATCTTAAACTTCACCCTATCCCTAACCTAAAACTCACCCTGACTTTAACCCTAACCCTCCCCATAAACCTAACCCTCACCTTAACCTTGGCCCACCTGTAACCCGAAACCTAACCCTTACAATAACTCTGACCCTAATCCTCGCCCTAAACCTAATTCTAATTCTAACCCTGACCCTAACCCTAACCTAACCTCAACCCTATCTTTAAGCCTACCATAAACTTAAACCTAACCCTAACCCTTAACCTTAACTCTAACCCTAACCCTAGCCCTAACCCTAACCTTAACGGTAACACTTACCCAGAACCCTCACCTTAACTGTAAATGTAACTCTAACTCTTACCCTAACCCTAAACTTAACCCTAATTATAACCTTAACCTAAACCTAACTGAAACAGTAACCCTTAACCCTAACTCTAATCCTAATCCTTAGCCTAAAACTAACCTTAACCCTAAACCTAACCCTAACCACTGACCCTAACTCTAACCCTAACCCTGAGCCGAACCCTCACCCTTAACCAGAATTTCACCCTAAAGCATAACGCTAAGCGTACCCTCACTTCATTCAAACCCGAACCCTAAGCAAAACTAACACTAACACTACACGTAACCCTAACCCTAAACCTAACCCTAACCCTGACTCTGACCTGAACCCAAACCCCTAACCCCAACCCTCTCGCTTCACATAAACTTCTCTGTAACCCTAGCCCTAAAACTAAACGTAACACTAAATCTCCCCTAACCCTGACCGTACCATAAACGTAACCCTAACTCTAAACTCAAAACTAACCCTGACCCTAACCCTAACTCTAACCCTAATCCTAACCCTAAAACTTACCCTACACACTCAGCTTCAATGGAAACCTAGCACTAACCCTCATCTTACCATCTAAACCTAACCTCAACCCTTAACCTAACCCTATCTATAACCTTCACCTAGCCCTAAACCTAAACATGACTTAACCCTAACACTAACCCTAACCCTAAATCTAAACCTAACCTTAACCCTACACTTAATCCTAACCTAAGCTCTAACCCTAACCCCTAACGCTAACCCTAAGCTCAACCCTCACCCTTCAATTAAACTTTACCCCAGCTGTAGCCCTAACCCTAAGCCGAACCCTAAACCTGACCCTAACATTAACCCAAACACCTAACCCTAACCCTAAGCCTAATCCTAAACCTAACCCTAACCTTAACCCAAATGCCTAACCCTAACCCTAACCCTCATCCTTAACCTAAACTTCACCCTAAACCTAAGGCTAACCCTAACCCTGAAAGTAAAGCTAACCCTTAACTATCCCCTAACTCTAGCCCTGACCCTAAACCTAATGCTAACCCTAGCCCTAACAGTAACACCCTAAAACATCAGCTTAATGGAAACTTAACACTGACCCTCCCATGAACCCCTAACCCTAACCCTACCCCGCATCCTACACCTAACCCAGACCTAAACCTAACCCTTTCTCTAACCCTAAATTAACCCTAACCTTAACTCTACCCTAACCCTAACAACAACTCTGAACCTGACCATAACCATCATCCTAAACCCTAGCACTAACTCCAACTCTAAATCTAACCCTAAGCTAGCCCTACCCTTTACCGTAAACCTAGCCTTAACCCTAACCTTACCCCTACCCAAACCCTAACGCTATACCTAACCCGAACACTAACCTTAACCCTACTCTAACCTTAAGCCTAACCCTGACTATTAACTGAAACTTCACCCTAACCCTAAGCCTAACTCTAACTCTAACCCTAACCATAACAATTACCCTAAACCCTCGCCTTAACTGTAAACCTAACCCTAACCCTCACCCTAGTCCTTAACCGTATCCCCAACCCTAAACCTAACGCTATCCCCAAACTTATCCCTAACCCTAACCCTAATACGAACAGTAACCCAAATCTAACCCTAACCCTAATATTAAACCTAAACTTAAATCTACCCTAACCATAAACCTAACCCTAACACCCTAAACCTAACGTCTAACACCGTCTATAATCCTAACCCTTACCATAACCCTCACCCTTAACCTAAACTTCACACTAACCCTAAACCTAACCTAACGCTGACCCTAGACATAACGCCTAACCCTCACCGAACCCTAAACCTATCCTTAACACTAACCTGCACACACACCCAAACCCTAGCCCTCACCGTAAAAATAACCCTCACCCTATCCTGAACTTCATCCAAACACTAACCATAACCTTAACCCTAAACCTAGACCTAACCCAAACCCTAACCTTAAACCTAACTCTAAGAATAACGCTAGTCCATCTGTAACCCTAAACCGAACACCATAGAGAGATAGTATTAGCCCTGAACCTAACCCTAAAATAATCCTAATCCTAACCCTAGACCTAATCCTAACCCTACCCCTAACCCTGACCCTAAATAGAACACTAAGTCTAACCCTCAACATGGACCTAAACCTAATTCTTACCCTACACCTAACCCTAATCCTAAACCAAACCCTAACTCTGACTATAACCCTAATCGTAACAATTACCCTAAACCCTCACCTTAACTGGAAAACTAACCGTAACCCGCACCCTAAATCCTAACCGTATCCCACAACCCTAACCCTAATGCTATCCCTAACCCTAACCCTACATTAACCTGAAACCCTGAGCCCTAATGATAAACCTAACCCTAACACAAACCCTAACCCTAACACCAAAGCCTAGCAAAAACCTTAACACTAACTCTCACCCTAACTCTAACACTAACCCGAAACCGAATCATGCACCTAACCCCAAGCCTAAACCAAACCTAACCATGACCAGAACCGCAAGGCCTAACCGAACCCTCACCCAAACCCTAACCCTAAACTACACCTCTAACCCCTAACGCCTTATCATAACGGTAATCCTATCCCTAACCAACCCTAACCCTAAAACTAACCCTCACCCCAACCACAAAGCCTAACACAACCATGACCCTAACCCTAAACGTAACACTAAACTTAACCCTAACCTTAAATCTAACCCTAACCCTAAACTGAACACAACCCCTGAACGTAACCCTAACCCTGAACATAACCTTAACACTAACCTGAAAACAAGCCCAAACCTTAGCCATAACCCTAACCCTCACCCTATCTTAATCTTCACCCTATCCCTAACCTAAAACTCACCCTGACTTTAACCCTAACCCTCCCCATAAACCTAACCCTCACCTTAACCTTGGCCCACCTGTAACCCGAAACCTAACCCTTACAATAACTCTGACCCTAATCCTCGCCCTAAACCTAATTCTAATTCTAACCCTGACCCTGACCCTAACCCTAACCTAACCTCAACCCTATCTTTAAGCCTACCATAAACTTAAACCTAACCCTAACCCTTAACCTTAACTCTAACCCTAACCCTAGCCCTAACCCTAACCTTAACGGTAACACTTACCAGAACCCTCACCTTAACTGTAAATGTAACTCTAACTCTTACCCTAACCCTAAACTTAACCCTAATTATAACCTTAACCTAAACCTAACTGAACAGTAACCCTTAACCCTAACTCTAATCCTAATCCTTAGCCTAAAACTAACCTTAACCCTAAACCTAACCCTAACCACTGACCCTAACTCTAACCCTAACCCTGAGCCGAACCCTCACCCTTAACCAGAATTTCACCCTAAAGCATAACGCTAAGCGTACCCTCACTTCATTCAAACCCGAACCCTAAGCAAAACTAACACTAACACTACACGTAACCCTAACCCTAAACCTAACCCTAACCCTGACTCTGACCTGAACCCAAACCCCTAACCCCAACCCTCTCGCTTCACATAAACTTCTCTGTAACCCTAGCCCTAAAACTAAACGTAACACTAATCTCCCCTAACCCTGACCGTACCATAAACGTAACCCTAACTCTAAACTCAAAACTAACCCTGACCCTAACCCTAACTCTAACCTAATCCTAACCCTAAAACTTACCCTACACACTCAGCTTCAATGGAAACCTAGCACTAACCCTCATCTTACCATCTAAACCTAACCTCAACCCTTAACCTAACCCTATCTATAACCTTCACCTAGCCCTAAACCTAAACATGACTTAACCCTAACACTAACCCTAACCCTAAATCTAAACCTAACCTTAACCCTACACTTAATCCTAACCTAAGCTCTAACCCTAACCCCTAACGCTAACCCTAAGCTCAACCCTCACCCTTCAATTAAACTTTACCCCAGCTGTAGCCCTAACCCTAAGCCGAACCCTAAACCTGACCCTAACATTAACCCAAACACCTAACCCTAACCCTAAGCCTAATCCTAAACCTAACCCTAACCTTAACCCAAATGCCTAACCCTAACCCTAACCCTCATCCTTAACCTAAACTTCACCCTAAACCTAAGGCTAACCCTAACCCTGAAAGTAAAGCTAACCCTTAACTATCCCCTAACTCTAGCCCTGACCCTAAACCTAATGCTAACCCTAGCCCTAACAGTAACACCCTAAAACATCAGCTTAATGGGAAACTTAACACTGACCCTCCCATGAACCCCTAACCCTAACCCTACCCCGCATCCTACACCTAACCCAGACCTAAACCTAACCCTTTCTCTAACCCTAAATTAACCCTAACCTTAACTCTACCCTAACCCTAACAACAACTCTGAACCTGACCATAACCATCATCCTAAACCCTAGCACTAACTCCAACTCTAAATCTAACCTAAGCTAGCCCTACCCTTTACCGTAAACCTAGCCTTAACCCTAACCTTACCCCTACCCAAACCCTAACGCTATACCTAACCCGAACACTAACCTTAACCCTACTCTAACCTTAAGCCTAACCCTGACTATTAACTGAAACTTCACCCTAACCCTAAGCCTAACTCTAACTCTAACCCTAACCATAACAATTACCCTAAACCCTCGCCTTAACTGTAACCTAACCCTAACCCTCACCCTAGTCCTTACCGTATCCCCAACCCTAAACCTAACGCTATCCCCAAACTTATCCCTAACCCTATCCCTAATACGAACAGTAACCCAAATTTAACCCTAACCCTAATATTAAACCTAAACTTAAATCTACCCTAACCATAAACCTAACCCTAACACCCTAAACCTAACGTCTAACACCGTCTATAATCCTAACCCTTACCATAACCCTCACCCTTAACCTAAACTTCACACTAACCCTAAACCTAACCTAACGCTGACCCTAGACATAACGCCTAACCCTCACCGAACCCTAAACCTATCCTTAACACTAACCTGCACACACACCCAAACCCTAGCCCTCACCGTAAAAATAACCCTCACCCTATCCTGAACTTCATCCAAACACTAACCATAACCTTAACCCTAAACCTAGACCTAACCCAAACCCTAACCTTAAACCTAACTCTAAGAATAACGCTAGTCCATCTGTAACCCTAAACCGAACACTTACAATAGCCCTGAACCTAACCCTAAAATAATCCTAATCCTAACCCTAGACCTAATCCTAACCCTACCCCTAACCCTGACCCTAAATAGAACACTAAGTCTAACCCTCAACATGGACCTAAACCTAATTCTTACCCTACACCTAACCCTAATCCTAAACCAAACCCTAACTCTGACTATAACCCTAATCGTAACAATTACCCTAAACCCTCACCTTAACTGGAAAACTAACCGTAACCCGCACCCTAAATCCTAACCGTATCCCACAACCCTAACCCTAATGCTATCCCTAACCCTAACCCTAACATTAACCTGAAACCCCTGAGCCCTAATGATAAACCTAACCCTAACACAAACCCTAACCCTAACACCAAAGCCTAGCAAAAACCTTAACACTAACTCTCACCCTAACTCTAACACTAACCCGAAACCGAATCATGCACCTAACCCCAAGCCTAAACCAAACCTAACCATGACCAGAACCGCAAGGCCTAACTGGAACCCTCACCCAAACCCTAACCCTAAACTACACCTCTAACCCCTAACGCCTTATCATAACGGTAATCCTATCCCTAACCAACCCTAACCCTAAAACTAACCCTCACCCCAACCACAAAGCCTAACACAACCATGACCCTAACCCTAAACGTAACACTAAACTTAACCCTAACCTTAAATCTACCCCTAACCCTAAAACTGAACACAACCCCTGAACGTAACCCTAACCCTGAACATAACCTTAACACTAACCTGAAACAAGCCCAAACCTTAGCCATAACCCTAACCCTCACCCTATCTTAATCTTCACCCTATCCCTAACCTAAAACTCACCCTGACTTTAACCCTAACCCTCCCCATAAACCTAACCCTCACCTTAACCTTGGCCACCTGTAACCCGAAACCTAACCCTTACAATAACTCTGACCCTAATCCTCGCCTAAACCTAATTCTAATTCTAACCCTGACCCTGACCCTAACCCTAACCTAACCTCAACCCTATCTTTAAGCTACCATAAACTTAAACCTAACCCTAACCCTTAACCTTAACTCTAACCCTAACCCTAGCCCTAACCCTAACCTTAACGGTAACACTTACCCAGAACCCTCACCTTAACTGTAAATGTAACTCTAACTCTTACCCTAACCCTAAACTTAACCCTAATTATAACCTTAACCTAAACCTAACTGAAACAGTAACCCTTAACCCTAACTCTAATCCTAATCCTTAGCCTAAAACTAACCTTAACCCTAAACCTAACCCTAACCACTGACCCTAACTCTAACCCTAACCCTGAGCCGAACCCTCACCCTTAACCAGAATTTCACCCTAAAGCATAACGCTAAGCGTACCCTAACTTCATTCAAACCCGAACCCTAAGCAAAACTAACACTAACACTACACGTAACCCTAACCCTAAACCTAACCCTAACCCTGACTCTGACCTGAACCCAAACCCCTAACCCCAACCCTCTCGCTTCACATAAACTTCTCTGTAACCCTAGCCCTAAAACTAAACGTAACACTAAATCTCCCTAACCCTGACCGTACCATAAACGTAACCCTAACTCTAAACTCAAAACTAACCCTGACCCTAACCCTAACTCTAACCCTAATCCTAACCCTAAAACTTACCCTACACACTCAGCTTCAATGGAAACCTAGCACTAACCCTCATCTTACCATCTAAACCTAACCTCAACCCTTAACCTAACCTATCTATAACCTTCACCTAGCCCTAAACCTAAACATGACTTAACCCTAACACTAACCCTAACCCTAAATCTAAACCTAACCTTAACCCTACACTTAATCCTAACCTAAGCTCTAACCCTAACCCCTAACGCTAACCCTAAGCTCAACCCTCACCCTTCAATTAAACTTTACCCCAGCTGTAGCCCTAACCCTAAGCCGAACCCTAAACCTGACCCTAACATTAACCCAAACACCTAACCCTAACCCTAAGCCTAATCCTAAACCTAACCCTAACCTTAACCCAAATGCCTAACCCTAACCCTAACCCTCATCCTTAACCTAAACTTCACCCTAAACCTAAGGCTAACCCTAACCCTGAAAGTAAAGCTAACCCTTAACTATCCCCTAACTCTAGCCCTGACCCTAAACCTAATGCTAACCCTAGCCCTAACAGTAACACCCTAAAACATCAGCTTAATGGAAACTTAACACTAACCCTCCCATGAACCCCTAACCCTAACCCTACCCCGCATCCTACACCTAACCCAGACCTAAACCTAACCCTTTCTCTAACCCTAAATTAACCCTAACCTTAACTCTACCCTAACCCTAACAACAACTCTGAACCTGACCATAACCATCATCCTAAACCCTAGCACTAACTCCAACTCTAAATCTAACCCTAAGCTAGCCCTACCCTTTACCGTAAACCTAGCCTTAACCCTAACCTTACCCCTACCCAAACCCTAACGCTATACCTAACCCGAACACTAACCTTAACCCTACTCTAACCTTAAGCCTAACCCTGACTATTAACTGAAACTTCACCCTAACCCTAAGCCTAACTCTAACTCTAACCCTAACCATAACAATTACCCTAAACCCTCGCCTTAACTGTAAACCTAACCCTAACCCTCACCCTAAACCTTAACCGTATCCCCAACCCTAAACCTAACGCTATCCCCAAACTTATCCCTAACCCTAACCCTAATACGAACAGTAACCCAAATCTAACCCTAACCCTAATATTAAACCTAAACTTAAATCTACCCTAACCATAAACCTAACCCTAACACCCTAAACCTAACGTCTAACACCGTCTATAATCCTAACCCTTACCATAACCCTCACCCTTAACCTAAACTTCACACTAACCCTAAACCTAACCTAACGCTGACCCTAGACATAACGCCTAACCCTCACCGAACCCTAAACCTATCCTTAACACTAACCTGCACACAAACCCAAACCCTAGCCCTCACCGTAAAAATAACCCTCACCCTATCCTGAACTTCATCCAAACACTAACCATAACCTTAACCCTAAACCTAGACCTAACCCAAACCCTAACCTTAAACCTAACTCTAAGAATAACGCTAGTCCATCTGTAACCCTAAACCGAACACTTACAATAGCCCTGAACCTAACCCTAAAATAATCCTAATCCTAACCCTAGACCTAATCCTAACCCTACCCCTAACCCTGACCCTAAATAGAACACTAAGTCTAACCCTCAACATGGACCTAAACCTAATTCTTACCCTACACCTAACCCTAATCCTAAACCAAACCCTAACTCTGACTATAACCCTAATCGTAACAATTACCCTAAACCCTCACCTTAACTGGAAAACTAACCGTAACCCGCACCCTAAATCCTAACCGTATCCCACAACCCTAACCCTAATGCTATCCCTAACCCTAACCCTAACATTAACCTGAAACCCCTGAGCCCTAATGATAAACCTAACCCTAACACAAACCCTAACCCTAACACCAAAGCCTAGCAAAAACCTTAACACTAACTCTCACCCTAACTCTAACACTAACCCGAAACCGAATCATGCACCTAACCCTAAGCCTAAACCAAACCTAACCATGACCAGAACCGCAAGGCCTAACCGGAACCCTCACCCAAACCCTAACCCTAAACTACACCTCTAACCCCTAACGCCTTATCATAACGGTAATCCTAACCCTAACCAACCCTAACCCTAAAACTAACCCTCACCCCAACCACAAAGCCTAACACAACCATGACCCTAACCCTAAACGTAACACTAAACTTAACCCTAACCTTAAATCTAACCCTAACCCTAAAACTGAACACAACCCCTGAACGTAACCCTGACCCTGAACATAACCTTAACACTAACCTGAAAACAAGCCCAAACCTTAGCCATAACCCTAACCCTCACCCTATCTTAATCTTCACCCTATCCCTAACCTAAAACTCACCCTGACTTTAACCCTAACCCTCCCCATAAACCTAACCCTCACCTTAACCTTGGCCCACCTGTAACCCGAAACCTAACCCTTACAATAACTCTGACCCTAATCCTCGCCCTAAACCTAATTCTAATTCTAACCCTGACCCTGACCCTAACCCTAACCTAACCTCAACCCTATCTTTAAGCCTACCATAAACTTAAACCTAACCCTAACCCTTAACCTTAACTCTAACCCTAACCCTAGCCCTAACCCTAACCTTAACGGTAACACTTACCCAGAACCCTCACCTTAACTGTAAATGTAACTCTAACTCTTACCCTAACCCTAAACTTAACCCTAATTATAACCTTAACCTAAACCTAACTGAAACAGTAACCCTTAACCCTAACTCTAATCCTAATCCTTAGCCTAAAACTAACCTTAACCCTAAACCTAACCCTAACCACTGACCCTAACTCTAACCCTAACCCTGAGCCGAACCCTCACCCTTAACCAGAATTTCACCCTAAAGCATAACGCTAAGCGTACCCTAACTTCATTCAAACCCGAACCCTAAGCAAAACTAACACTAACACTACACGTAACCCTAACCCTAAACCTAACCCTAACCCTGACTCTGACCTGAACCCAAACCCCTAACCCCAACCCTCTCGCTTCACATAAACTTCTCTGTAACCCTAGCCCTAAAACTAAACGTAACACTAAATCTCCCCTAACCCTGACCGTACCATAAACGTAACCCTAACTCTAAACTCAAAACTAACCCTGACCCTAACCCTAACTCTAACCCTAATCCTAACCCTAAAACTTACCCTACACACTCAGCTTCAATGGAAACCTAGCACTAACCCTCATCTTACCATCTAAACCTAACCTCAACCCTTAACCTAACCCTATCTATAACCTTCACCTAGCCCTAAACCTAAACATGACTTAACCCTAACACTAACCCTAACCCTAAATCTAAACCTAACCTTAACCCTACACTTAATCCTAACCTAAGCTCTAACCCTAACCCCTAACGCTAACCCTAAGCTCAACCCTCACCCTTCAATTAAACTTTACCCCAGCTGTAGCCCTAACCCTAAGCCGAACCCTAAACCTGACCCTAACATTAACCCAAACACCTAACCCTAACCCTAAGCCTAATCCTAAACCTAACCCTAACCTTAACCCAAATGCCTAACCCTAACCCTAACCCTCATCCTTAACCTAAACTTCACCCTAAACCTAAGGCTAACCCTAACCCTGAAAGTAAAGCTAACCCTTAACTATCCCCTAACTCTAGCCCTGACCCTAAACCTAATGCTAACCCTAGCCCTAACAGTAACACCCTAAAACATCAGCTTAATGGAAACTTAACACTAACCCTCCCATGAACCCCTAACCCTAACCCTACCCCGCATCCTACACCTAACCCAGACCTAAACCTAACCCTTTCTCTAACCCTAAATTAACCCTAACCTTAACTCTACCCTAACCCTAACAACAACTCTGAACCTGACCATAACCATCATCCTAAACCCTAGCACTAACTCCAACTCTAAATCTAACCCTAAGCTAGCCCTACCCTTTACCGTAAACCTAGCCTTAACCCTAACCTTACCCCTACCCAAACCCTAACGCTATACCTAACCCGAACACTAACCTTAACCCTACTCTAACCTTAAGCCTAACCCTGACTATTAACTGAAACTTCACCCTAACCCTAAGCCTAACTCTAACTCTAACCCTAACCATAACAATTACCCTAAACCCTCGCCTTAACTGTAAACCTAACCCTAACCCTCACCCTAAACCTTAACCGTATCCCCAACCCTAAACCTAACGCTATCCCCAAACTTATCCCTAACCCTAACCCTAATACGAACAGTAACCCAAATCTAACCCTAACCCTAATATTAAACCTAAACTTAAATCTACCCTAACCATAAACCTAACCCTAACACCCTAAACCTAACGTCTAACACCGTCTATAATCCTAACCCTTACCATAACCCTCACCCTTAACCTAAACTTCACACTAACCCTAAACCTAACCTAACGCTGACCCTAGACATAACGCCTAACCCTCACCGAACCCTAAACCTATCCTTAACACTAACCTGCACACAAACCCAAACCCTAGCCCTCACCGTAAAAATAACCCTCACCCTATCCTGAACTTCATCCAAACACTAACCATAACCTTAACCCTAAACCTAGACCTAACCCAAACCCTAACCTTAAACCTAACTCTAAGAATAACGCTAGTCCATCTGTAACCCTAAACCGAACACTTACAATAGCCCTGAACCTAACCCTAAAATAATCCTAATCCTAACCCTAGACCTAATCCTAACCCTACCCCTAACCCTGACCCTAAATAGAACACTAAGTCTAACCCTCAACATGGACCTAAACCTAATTCTTACCCTACACCTAACCCTAATCCTAAACCAAACCCTAACTCTGACTATAACCCTAATCGTAACAATTACCCTAAACCCTCACCTTAACTGGAAAACTAACCGTAACCCGCACCCTAAATCCTAACCGTATCCCACAACCCTAACCCTAATGCTATCCCTAACCCTAACCCTAACATTAACCTGAAACCCCTGAGCCCTAATGATAAACCTAACCCTAACACAAACCCTAACCCTAACACCAAAGCCTAGCAAAAACCTTAACACTAACTCTCACCCTAACTCTAACACTAACCCGAAACCGAATCATGCACCTAACCCTAAGCCTAAACCAAACCTAACCATGACCAGAACCGCAAGGCCTAACCGGAACCCTCACCCAAACCCTAACCCTAAACTACACCTCTAACCCCTAACGCCTTATCATAACGGTAATCCTAACCCTAACCAACCCTAACCCTAAAACTAACCCTCACCCCAACCACAAAGCCTAACACAACCATGACCCTAACCCTAAACGTAACACTAAACTTAACCCTAACCTTAAATCTAACCCTAACCCTAAAACTGAACACAACCCCTGAACGTAACCCTGACCCTGAACATAACCTTAACACTAACCTGAAAACAAGCCCAAACCTTAGCCATAACCCTAACCCTCACCCTATCTTAAACTTCACCCTATCCCTAACCTAAAACTCACCCTGACTTTAACCCTAACCCTCCCCATAAACCTAACCCTCACCTTAACCTTGGCCCACCTGTAACCCGAAACCTAACCCTTACAATAACTCTGACCCTAATCCTCGCCCTAAACCTAATTCTAATTCTAACCCTGACCCTAACCCTAACCTAACCTCAACCCTATCTTTAAGCCTACCATAAACTTAAACCTAACCCTAACCCTTAACCTTAACTCTAACCCTAACCCTAGCCCTAACCCTAACCTTAACGGTAACACTTACCCAGAACCCTCACCTTAACTGTAAATGTAACTCTAACTCTTACCCTAACCCTAAACTTAACCCTAATTATAACCTTAACCTAAACCTAACTGAAACAGTAACCCTTAACCCTAACTCTAATCCTAATCCTTAGCCTAAAACTAACCTTAACCCTAAACCTAACCCTAACCACTGACCCTAACTCTAACCCTAACCCTGAGCCGAACCCTCACCCTTAACCGGAATTTCACCCTAAAGCATAACGCTAAGCGTACCCTCACTTCATTCAAACCCGAACCCTAAGCAAAACTAACACTAACACTACACGTAACCCTAACCCTAAACCTAACCCTAACCCTGACTCTGACCTGAACCCAAACCCCTAACCCCAACCCTCTCGCTTCACATAAACTTCTCTGTAACCCTAGCCCTAAAACTAAACGTAACACTAAATCTCCCCTAACCCTGACCGTACCATAAACGTAACCCTAACTCTAAACTCAAAACTAACCCTGACCCTAACCCTAACTCTAACCCTAATCCTAACCCTAAAACTTACCCTACACACTCAGCTTCAATGGAAACCTAGGACTAACCCTCATCTTACCATCTAAACCTAACCTCAACCCTTAACCTAACCCTATCTATAACCTTCACCTAGCCCTAAACCTAAACATGACTTAACCCTAACACTAACCCTAACCCTAAATCTAAACCTAACCTTAACCCTACACTTAATCCTAACCTAAGCTCTAACCCTAACCCCTAACGCTAACCCTAAGCTCAACCCTCACCCTTCAATTAAACTTTACCCCAGCTGTAGCCCTAACCCTAAGCCGAACCCTAAACCTGACCCTAACATTAACCCAAACACCTAACCCTAACCCTAAGCCTAATCCTAAACCTAACCCTAACCTTAACCCAAATGCCTAACCCTAACCCTAACCCTCATCCTTAACCTAAACTTCACCCTAAACCTAAGGCTAACCCTAACCCTGAAAGTAAAGCTAACCCTTAACTATCCCCTAACTCTAGCCCTGACCCTAAACCTAATGCTAACCCTAGCCCTAACAGTAACACCCTAAAACATCAGCTTAATGGAAACTTAACACTGACCCTCCCATGAACCCCTAACCCTAACCCTACCCCGCATCCTACACCTAACCCAGACCTAAACCTAACCCTTTCTCTAACCCTAAATTAACCCTAACCTTAACTCTACCCTAACCCTAACAACAACTCTGAACCTGACCATAACCATCATCCTAAACCCTAGCACTAACTCCAACTCTAAATCTAACCCTAAGCTAGCCCTACCCTTTACCGTAAACCTAGCCTTAACCCTAACCTTACCCCTACCCAAACCCTAACGCTATACCTAACCCGAACACTAACCTTAACCCTACTCTAACCTTAAGCCTAACCCTGACTATTAACTGAAACTTCACCCTAACCCTAAGCCTAACTCTAACTCTAACCCTAACCATAACAATTACCCTAAACCCTCGCCTTAACTGTAAACCTAACCCTAACCCTCACCCTAATCCTTAACCGTATCCCCAACCCTAAACCTGACGCTATCCCCAAACTTATCCCTAACCCTAACCCTAATACGAACAGTAACCCAAATCTAACCCTAACCCTAATATTAAACCTAAACTTAAATCTACCCTAACCATAAACCTAACCCTAACACCCTAAACCTAACGTCTAACACCGTCTATAATCCTAACCCTTACCATAACCCTCACCCTTAACCTAAACTTCACACTAACCCTAAACCTAACCTAACGCTGACCCTAGACATAACGCCTAACCCTCACCGAACCCTAAACCTATCCTTAACACTAACCTGCACACACACCCAAACCCTAGCCCTCACCGTAAAAATAACCCTCACCCTATCCTGAACTTCATCCAAACACTAACCATAACCTTAACCCTAAACCTAGACCTAACCCAAACCCTAACCTTAAACCTAACTCTAAGAATAACGCTAGTCCATCTGTAACCCTAAACCGAACACTTACAATAGCCCTGAACTTAACCCTAAAATAATCCTAATCCTAACCCTAGACCTAATCCTAACCCTACCCCTAACCCTGACCCTAAATAGAACACTAAGTCTAACCCTCAACATGGACCTAAACCTAATTCTTACCCTACACCTAACCCTAATCCTAAACCAAACCCTAACTCTGACTATAACCCTAATCGTAACAATTACCCTAAACCCTCACCTTAACTGGAAAACTAACCGTAACCCGCACCCTAAATCCTAACCGTATCCCACAACCCTAACCCTAATGCTATCCCTAACCCTAACCCTAACATTAACCTGAAACCCCTGAGCCCTAATGATAAACCTAACCCTAACACAAACCCTAACCCTAACACCAAAGCCTAGCAAAAACCTTAACACTAACTCTCACCCTAACTCTAACACTAACCCGAAACCGAATCATGCACCTAACCCCAAGCCTAAACCAAACCTAACCATGACCAGAACCGCAAGGCCTAACCGGAACCCTCACCCAAACCCTAACCCTAAACTACACCTCTAACCCCTAACGCCTTATCATAACGGTAATCCTATCCCTAACCAACCCTAACCCTAAAACTAACCCTCACCCCAACCACAAAGCCTAACACAACCATGACCCTAACCCTAAACGTAACACTAAACTTAACCCTAACCTTAAATCTAACCCTAACCCTAAAACTGAACACAACCCCTGAACGTAACCCTAACCCTGAACATAACCTTAACACTAACCTGAAAACAAGCCCAAACCTTAGCCATAACCCTAACCCTCACCCTATCTTAATCTTCACCCTATCCCTAACCTAAAACTCACCCTGACTTTAACCCTAACCCTCCCCATAAACCTAACCCTCACCTTAACCTTGGCCCACCTGTAACCCGAAACCTAACCCTTACAATAACTCTGACCCTAATCCTCGCCCTAAACCTAATTCTAATTCTAACCCTGACCCTGACCCTAACCCTAACCTAACCTCAACCCTATCTTTAAGCCTACCATAAACTTAAACCTAACCCTAACCCTTAACCTTAACTCTAACCCTAACCCTAGCCCTAACCCTAACCTTAACGGTAACACTTACCCAGAACCCTCACCTTAACTGTAAATGTAACTCTAACTCTTACCCTAACCCTAAACCTAACCCTAATTATAACCTTAACCTAAACCTAACTGAAACAGTAACCCTTAACCCTAACTCTAATCCTAATCCTTAGCCTAAAACTAACCTTAACCCTAAACCTAACCCTAACCACTGACCCTAACTCTAACCCTAACCCTGAGCCGAACCCTCACCCTTAACCAGAATTTCACCCTAAAGCATAACGCTAAGCGTACCCTCACTTCATTCAAACCCGAACCCTAAGCAAAACTAACACTAACACTACACGTAACCCTAACCCTAAACCTAACCCTAACCCTGACTCTGACCTGAACCCAAACCCCTAACCCCAACCCTCTCGCTTCACATAAACTTCTCTGTAACCCTAGCCCTAAAACTAAACGTAACACTAAATCTCCCCTAACCCTGACCGTACCATAAACGTAACCCTAACTCTAAACTCAAAACTAACCCTGACCCTAACCCTAACTCTATCCCTAATCCTAACCCTAAAACTTACCCTACACACTCAGCTTCAATGGAAACCTAGCACTAACCCTCATCTTACCATCTAAACCTAACCTCAACCCTTAACCTAACCCTATCTATAACCTTCACCTAGCCCTAAACCTAAACATGACTTAACCCTAACACTAACCCTAACCCTAAATCTAAACCTAACCTTAACCCTACACTTCATCCTAACCTAAGCTCTAACCCTAACCCCTAACGCTAACCCTAAGCTCAACCCTCACCCTTCAATTAAACTTTACCCCAGCTGTAGCCCTAACCCTAAGCCGAACCCTAAACCTGACCCTAACATTAACCCAAACACCTAACCCTAACCCTAAGCCTAATCCTAAACCTAACCCTAACCTTAACCCAAATGCCTAACCCTAACCCTAACCCTCATCCTTAACCTAAACTTCACCCTAAACCTAAGGCTAACCCTAACCCTGAAAGTAAAGCTAACCCTTAACTATCCCCTAACTCTAGCCCTGACCCTAAACCTAATGCTAACCCTAGCCCTAACAGTAACACCCTAAAACATCAGCTTAATGGAAACTTAACACTAACCCTCCCATGAACCCCTAACCCTAACCCTACCCCGCATCCTACACCTAACCCAGACCTAAACCTAACCCTTTCTCTAACCCTAAATTAACCCTAACCTTAACTCTACCCTAACCCTAACAACAACTCTGAACCTGACCATAACCATCATCCTAAACCCTAGCACTAACTCCAACTCTAAATCTAACCCTAAGCTAGCCCTACCCTTTACCGTAAACCTAGCCTTAACCCTAACCTTACCCCTACCCAAACCCTAACGCTATACCTAACCCGAACACTAACCTTAACCCTACTCTAACCTTAAGCCTAACCCTGACTATTAACTGAAACTTCACCCTAACCCTAAGCCTAACTCTAACTCTAACCCTAACCATAACAATTACCCTAAACCCTCGCCTTAACTGTAAACCTAACCCTAACCCTCACCCTAATCCTTAACCGTATCCCCAACCCTAAACCTAACGCTATCCCCAAACTTATCCCTAACCCTAACCCTAATACGAACAGTAACCCAAATCTAACCCTAACCCTAATATTAAACCTAAACTTAAATCTACCCTAACCATAAACCTAACCCTAACACCCTAAACCTAACGTCTAACACCGTCTATAATCCTAACCCTTACCATAACCCTCACCCTTAACCTAAACTTCACACTAACCCTAAACCTAACCTAACGCTGACCCTAGACATAACGCCTAACCCTCACCGAACCCTAAACCTATCCTTAACACTAACCTGCACACAAACCCAAACCCTAGCCCTCACCATAAAAATAACCCTCACCCTATCCTGAACTTCATCCAAACACTAACCATAACCTTAACCCTAAACCTAGACCTAACCCAAACCCTAACCTTAAACCTAACTCTAAGAATAACGCTAGTCCATCTGTAACCCTAAACCGAACACTTACAATAGCCCTGAACCTAACCCTAAAATAATCCTAATCCTAACCCTAGACCTAATCCTAACCCTACCCCTAACCCTGACCCTAAATAGAACACTAAGTCTAACCCTCAACATGGACCTAAACCTAATTCTTACCCTACACCTAACCCTAATCCTAAACCAAACCCTAACTCTGACTATAACCCTAATCGTAACAATTACCCTAAACCCTCACCTTAACTGCAAAACTAACCGTAACCCGCACCCTAAATCCTAACCGTATCCCACAACCCTAACCCTAATGCTATCCCTAACCCTAACCCTAACATTAACCTGAAACCCCTGAGCCCTAATGATAAACCTAACCCTAACACAAACCCTAACCCTAACACCAAAGCCTAGCAAAAACCTTAACACTAACTCTCACCCTAACTCTAACACTAACCCGAAACCGAATCATGCACCTAACCCTAAGCCTAAACCAAACCTAACCATGACCAGAACCGCAAGGCCTAACCGGAACCCTCACCCAAACCCTAACCCTAAACTACACCTCTAACCCCTAACGCCTTATCATAACGGTAATCCTAACCCTAACCAACCCTAACCCTAAAACTAACCCTCACCCCAACCACAAAGCCTAACACAACCATGACCCTAACCCTAAACGTAACACTAAACTTAACCCTAACCTTAAATCTAACCCTAACCCTAAAACTGAACACAACCCCTGAACGTAACCCTGACCCTGAACATAACCTTAACACTAACCTGAAAACAAGCCCAAACCTTAGCCATAACCCTAACCCTCACCCTATCTTAAACTTCACCCTATCCCTAACCTAAAACTCACCCTGACTTTAACCCTAACCCTCCCCATAAACCTAACCCTCACCTTAACCTTGGCCCACCTGTAACCCGAAACCTAACCCTTACAATAACTCTGACCCTAATCCTCGCCCTAAACCTAATTCTAATTCTAACCCTGACCCTAACCCTAACCTAACCTCAACCCTATCTTTAAGCCTACCATAAACTTAAACCTAACCCTAACCCTTAACCTTAACTCTAACCCTAACCCTAGCCCTAACCCTAACCTTAACGGTAACACTTACCCAGAACCCTCACCTTAACTGTAAATGTAACTCTAACTCTTACCCTAACCCTAAACTTAACCCTAATTATAACCTTAACCTAAACCTAACTGAAACAGTAACCCTTAACCCTAACTCTAATCCTAATCCTTAGCCTAAAACTAACCTTAACCCTAAACCTAACCCTAACCACTGACCCTAACTCTAACCCTAACCCTGAGCCGAACCCTCACCCTTAACCAGAATTTCACCCTAAAGCATAACGCTAAGCGTACCCTCACTTCATTCAAACCCAAACCCTAAGCAAAACTAACACTAACACTACACGTAACCCTAACCCTAAACCTAACCCTAACCCTGACTCTGACCTGAACCCAAACCCCTAACCCCAACCCTCTCGCTTCACATAAACTTCTCTGTAACCCTAGCCCTAAAACTAAACGTAACACTAAATCTCCCCTAACCCTGACCGTACCATAAACGTAACCCTAACTCTAAACTCAAAACTAACCCTGACCCTAACCCTAACTCTAACCCTAATCCTAACCCTAAAACTTACCCTACACACTCAGCTTCAATGGAAACCTAGGACTAACCCTCATCTTACCATCTAAACCTAACCTCAACCCTTAACCTAACCCTATCTATAACCTTCACCTAGCCCTAAACCTAAACATGACTTAACCCTAACACTAACCCTAACCCTAAATCTAAACCTAACCTTAACCCTACACTTAATCCTAACCTAAGCTCTAACCCTAACCCCTAACGCTAACCCTAAGCTCAACCCTCACCCTTCAATTAAACTTTACCCCAGCTGTAGCCCTAACCCTAAGCCGAACCCTAAACCTGACCCTAACATTAACCCAAACACCTAACCCTAACCCTAAGCCTAATCCTAAACCTAACCCTAACCTTAACCCAAATGCCTAACCCTAACCCTAACCCTCATCCTTAACCTAAACTTCACCCTAAACCTAAGGCTAACCCTAACCCTGAAAGTAAAGCTAACCCTTAACTATCCCCTAACTCTAGCCCTGACCCTAAACCTAATGCTAACCCTAGCCCTAACAGTAACACCCTAAAACATCAGCTTAATGGAAACTTAACACTGACCCTCCCATGAACCCCTAACCCTAACCCTACCCCGCATCCTACACCTAACCCAGACCTAAACCTAACCCTTTCTCTAACCCTAAATTAACCCTAACCTTAACTCTACCCTAACCCTAACAACAACTCTGAACCTGACCATAACCATCATCCTAAACCCTAGCACTAACTCCAACTCTAAATCTAACCCTAAGCTAGCCCTACCCTTTACCGTAAACCTAGCCTTAACCCTAACCTTACCCCTACCCAAACCCTAACGCTATACCTAACCCGAACACTAACCTTAACCCTACTCTAACCTTAAGCCTAACCCTGACTATTAACTGAAACTTCACCCTAACCCTAAGCCTAACTCTAACTCTAACCCTAACCATAACAATTACCCTAAACCCTCGCCTTAACTGTAAACCTAACCCTAACCCTCACCCTAATCCTTAACCGTATCCCCAACCCTAAACCTGACGCTATCCCCAAACTTATCCCTAACCCTAACCCTAATACGAACAGTAACCCAAATCTAACCCTAACCCTAATATTAAACCTAAACTTAAATCTACCCTAACCATAAACCTAACCCTAACACCCTAAACCTAACGTCTAACACCGTCTATAATCCTAACCCTTACCATAACCCTCACCCTTAACCTAAACTTCACACTAACCCTAAACCTAACCTAACGCTGACCCTAGACATAACGCCTAACCCTCACCGAACCCTAAACCTATCCTTAACACTAACCTGCACACAAACCCAAACCCTAGCCCTCACCATAAAAATAACCCTCACCCTATCCTGAACTTCATCCAAACACTAACCATAACCTTAACCCTAAACCTAGACCTAACCCAAACCCTAACCTTAAACCTAACTCTAAGAATAACGCTAGTCCATCTGTAACCCTAAACCGAACACTTACAATAGCCCTGAACCTAACCCTAAAATAATCCTAATCCTAACCCTAGACCTAATCCTAACCCTACCCCTAACCCTGACCCTAAATAGAACACTAAGTCTAACCCTCAACATGGACCTAAACCTAATTCTTACCCTACACCTAACCCTAATCCTAAACCAAACCCTAACTCTGACTATAACCCTAATCGTAACAATTACCCTAAACCCTCACCTTAACTGCAAAACTAACCGTAACCCGCACCCTAAATCCTAACCGTATCCCACAACCCTAACCCTAATGCTATCCCTAACCCTAACCCTAACATTAACCTGAAACCCCTGAGCCCTAATGATAAACCTAACCCTAACACAAACCCTAACCCTAACACCAAAGCCTAGCAAAAACCTTAACACTAACTCTCACCCTAACTCTAACACTAACCCGAAACCGAATCATGCACCTAACCCCAAGCCTAAACCAAACCTAACCATGACCAGAACCGCAAGGCCTAACCGGAACCCTCACCCAAACCCTAACCCTAAACTACACCTCTAACCCCTAACGCCTTATCATAACGGTAATCCTAACCCTAACCAACCCTAACCCTAAAACTAACCCTCACCCCAACCACAAAGCCTAACACAACCATGACCCTAACCCTAAACGTAACACTAAACTTAACCCTAACCTTAAATCTAACCCTAACCCTAAAACTGAACACAACCCCTGAACGTAACCCTAACCCTGAACATAACCTTAACACTAACCTGAAAACAAGCCCAAACCTTAGCCATAACCCTAACCCTCACCCTATCTTAAACTTCACCCTATCCCTAACCTAAAACTCACCCTGACTTTAACCCTAACCCTCCCCAGAAACCTAACCCTCACCTTAACCTTGGCCCACCTGTAACCCGAAACCTAACCCTTACAATAACTCTGACCCTAATCCTCGCCCTAAACCTAATTCTAATTCTAACCCTGACCCTAACCCTAACCTAACCTCAACCCTATCTTTAAGCCTACCATAAACTTAAACCTAACCCTAACCCTTAACCTTAACTCTAACCCTAACCCTAGCCCTAACCCTAACCTTAACGGTAACACTTACCCAGAACCCTCACCTTAACTGTAAATGTAACTCTAACTCTTACCCTAACCCTAAACTTAACCCTAATTATAACCTTAACCTAAACCTAACTGAAACAGTAACCCTTAACCCTAACTCTAATCCTAATCCTTAGCCTAAAACTAACCTTAACCCTAAACCTAACCCTAACCACTGACCCTAACTCTAACCCTAACCCTGAGCCGAACCCTCACCCTTAACCAGAATTTCACCCTAAAGCATAACGCTAAGCGTACCCTCACTTCATTCAAACCCGAACCCTAAGCAAAACTAACACTAACACTACACGTAACCCTAACCCTAAACCTAACCCTAACCCTGACTCTGACCTGAACCCAAACCCCTAACCCCAACCCTCTCGCTTCACATAAACTTCTCTGTAACCCTAGCCCTAAAACTAAACGTAACACTAAATCTCCCCTAACCCTGACCGTACCATAAACGTAACCCTAACTCTAAACTCAAAACTAACCCTGACCCTAACCCTAACTCTATCCCTAATCCTAACCCTAAAACTTACCCTACACACTCAGCTTCAATGGAAACCTAGCACTAACCCTCATCTTACCATCTAAACCTAACCTCAACCCTTAACCTAACCCTATCTATAACCTTCACCTAGCCCTAAACCTAAACATGACTTAACCCTAACACTAACCCTAACCCTAAATCTAAACCTAACCTTAACCCTACACTTAATCCTAACCTAAGCTCTAACCCTAACCCCTAACGCTAACCCTAAGCTCAACCCTCACCCTTCAATTAAACTTTACCCCAGCTGTAGCCCTAACCCTAAGCCGAACCCTAAACCTGACCCTAACATTAACCCAAACACCTAACCCTAACCCTAAGCCTAATCCTAAACCTAACCCTAACCTTAACCCAAATGCCTAACCCTAACCCTAACCCTCATCCTTAACCTAAACTTCACCCTAAACCTAAGGCTAACCCTAACCCTGAAAGTAAAGCTAACCCTTAACTATCCCCTAACTCTAGCCCTGACCCTAAACCTAATGCTAACCCTAGCCCTAACAGTAACACCCTAAAACATCAGCTTAATGGAAACTTAACACTAACCCTCCCATGAACCCCTAACCCTAACCCTACCCCACATCCTACACCTAACCCAGACCTAAACCTAACCCTTTCTCTAACCCTAAATTAACCCTAACCTTAACTCTACCCTAACCCTAACAACAACTCTGAACCTGACCATAACCATCATCCTAAACCCTAGCACTAACTCCAACTCTAAATCTAACCCTAAGCTAGCCCTACCCTTTACCGTAAACCTAGCCTTAACCCTAACCTTACCCCTACCCAAACCCTAACGCTATACCTAACCCGAACACTAACCTTAACCCTACTCTAACCTTAAGCCTAACCCTGACTATTAACTGAAACTTCACCCTAACCCTAAGCCTAACTCTAACTCTAACCCTAACCATAACAATTACCCTAAACCCTCGCCTTAACTGTAAACCTAACCCTAACCCTCACCCTAATCCTTAACCGTATCCCCAACCCTAAACCTAACGCTATCCCCAAACTTATCCCTAACCCTAACCCTAATACGAACAGTAACCCAAATCTAACCCTAACCCTAATATTAAACCTAAACTTAAATCTACCCTAACCATAAACCTAACCCTAACACCCTAAACCTAACGTCTAACACCGTCTATAATCCTAACCCTTACCATAACCCTCACCCTTAACCTAAACTTCACACTAACCCTAAACCTAACCTAACGCTGACCCTAGACATAACGCCTAACCCTCACCGAACCCTAAACCTATCCTTAACACTAACCTGCACACAAACCCAAACCCTAGCCCTCACCATAAAAATAACCCTCACCCTATCCTGAACTTCATCCAAACACTAACCATAACCTTAACCCTAAACCTAGACCTAACCCAAACCCTAACCTTAAACCTAACTCTAAGAATAACGCTAGTCCATCTGTAACCCTAAACCGAACACTTACAATAGCCCTGAACCTAACCCTAAAATAATCCTAATCCTAACCCTAGACCTAATCCTAACCCTACCCCTAACCCTGACCCTAAATAGAACACTAAGTCTAACCCTCAACATGGACCTAAACCTAATTCTTACCCTACACCTAACCCTAATCCTAAACCAAACCCTAACTCTGACTATAACCCTAATCGTAACAATTACCCTAAACCCTCACCTTAACTGGAAAACTAACCGTAACCCGCACCCTAAATCCTAACCGTATCCCACAACCCTAACCCTAATGCTATCCCTAACCCTAACCCTAACATTAACCTGAAACCCCTGAGCCCTAATGATAAACCTAACCCTAACACAAACCCTAACCCTAACACCAAAGCCTAGCAAAAACCTTAACACTAACTCTCACCCTAACTCTAACACTAACCCGAAACCGAATCATGCACCTAACCCTAAGCCTAAACCAAACCTAACCATGACCAGAACCGCAAGGCCTAACCGGAACCCTCACCCAAACCCTAACCCTAAACTACACCTCTAACCCCTAACGCCTTATCATAACGGTAATCCTAACCCTAACCAACCCTAACCCTACAACTAACCCTCACCCCAACCACAAAGCCTAACACAACCATGACCCTAACCCTAAACGTAACACTAAACTTAACCCTAACCTTAAATCTAACCCTAACCCTAAAACTGAACACAACCCCTGAACGTAACCCTAACCCTGAACATAACCTTAACACTAACCTGAAAACAAGCCCAAACCTTAGCCATAACCCTAACCCTCACCCTATCTTAAACTTCACCCTATCCCTAACCTAAAACTCACCCTGACTTTAACCCTAACCCTCCCCATAAACCTAACCCTCACCTTAACCTTGGCCCACCTGTAACCCGAAACCTAACCCTTACAATAACTCTGACCCTAATCCTCGCCCTAAACCTAATTCTAATTCTAACCCTGACCCTAACCTATCCTCAACCCTATCTTTAAGCCTACCATAAACTTAAACCTAACCCTAACCCTTAACCTTAACTCTAACCCTAACCCTAGCCCTAACCCTAACCTTAACGGTAACACTTACCCAGAACCCTCACCTTAACTGTAAATGTAACTCTAACTCTTACCCTAACCCTAAACTTAACCCTAATTATAACCTTAACCTAAACCTAACTGAAACAGTAACCCTTAACCCTAACTCTAATCCTAATCCTTAGCCTAAAACTAACCTTAACCCTAAACCTAACCCTAACCACTGACCCTAACTCTAACCCTAACCCTGAGCCGAACCCTCACCCTTAACCGGAATTTCACCCTAAAGCATAACGCTAAGCGTACCCTCACTTCATTCAAACCCGAACCCTAAGCAAAACTAACACTAACACTACACGTAACCCTAACCCTAAACCTAACCCTAACCCTGACTCTGACCTGAACCCAAACCCCTAACCCCAACCCTCTCGCTTCACATAAACTTCTCTGTAACCCTAGCCCTAAAACTAAACGTAACACTAAATCTCCCCTAACCCTGACCGTACCATAAACGTAACCCTAACTCTAAACTCAAAACTAACCCTGACCATAACCCTAACTCTATCCCTAATCCTAACCCTAAAACTTACCCTACACACTCAGCTTCAATGGAAACCTAGCACTAACCCTCATCTTACCATCTAAACCTAACCTCAACCCTTAACCTAACCCTATCTATAACCTTCACCTAGCCCTAAACCTAAACATGACTTAACCCTAACACTAACCCTAACCCTAAATCTAAACCTAACCTTAACCCTACACTTAATCCTAACCTAAGCTCTAACCCTAACCCCTAACGCTAACCCTAAGCTCAACCCTCACCCTTCAATTAAACTTTACCCCAGCTGTAGCCCTAACCCTAAGCCGAACCCTAAACCTGACCCTAACATTAACCCAAACACCTAACCCTAACCCTAAGCCTAATCCTAAACCTAACCCTAACCTTAACCCAAATGCCTAACCCTAACCCTAACCCTCATCCTTAACCTAAACTTCACCCTAAACCTAAGGCTAACCCTAACCCTGAAAGTAAAGCTAACCCTTAACTATCCCCTAACTCTAGCCCTGACCCTAAACCTAATGCTAACCCTAGCCCTAACAGTAACACCCTAAAACATCAGCTTAATGGAAACTTAACACTAACCCTCCCATGAACCCCTAACCCTAACCCTACCCCGCATCCTACACCTAACCCAGACCTAAACCTAACCCTTTCTCTAACCCTAAATTAACCCTAACCTTAACTCTACCCTAACCCTAACAACAACTCTGAACCTGACCATAACCATCATCCTAAACCCTAGCACTAACTCCAACTCTAAATCTAACCCTAAGCTAGCCCTACCCTTTACCGTAAACCTAGCCTTAACCCTAACCTTACCCCTACCCAAACCCTAACGCTATACCTAACCCGAACACTAACCTTAACCCTACTCTAACCTTAAGCCTAACCCTGACTATTAACTGAAACTTCACCCTAACCCTAAGCCTAACTCTAACTCTAACCCTAACCATAACAATGACCCTAAACCCTCGCCTTAACTGTAAACCTAACCCTAACCCTCACCCTAATCCTTAACCGTATCCCCAACCCTAAACCTGACGCTATCCCCAAACTTATCCCTAACCCTAACCCTAATACGAACAGTAACCCAAATCTAACCCTAACCCTAATATTAAACCTAAACTTAAATCTACCCTAACCATAAACCTAACCCTAACACCCTAAACCTAACGTCTAACACCGTCTATAATCCTAACCCTTACCATAACCCTCACCCTTAACCTAAACTTCACACTAACCCTAAACCTAACCTAACGCTGACCCTAGACATAACGCCTAACCCTCACCGAACCCTAAACCTATCCTTAACACTAACCTGCACACAAACCCAAACCCTAGCCCTCACCATAAAAATAACCCTCACCCTATCCTGAACTTCATCCAAACACTAACCATAACCTTAACCCTAAACCTAGACCTAACCCAAACCCTAACCTTAAACCTAACTCTAAGAATAACGCTAGTCCATCTGTAACCCTAAACCGAACACTTACAATAGCCCTGAACCTAACCCTAAAATAATCCTAATCCTAACCCTAGACCTAATCCTAACCCTACCCCTAACCCTGACCCTAAATAGAACACTAAGTCTAACCCTCAACATGGACCTAAACCTAATTCTTACCCTACACCTAACCCTAATCCTAAACCAAACCCTAACTCTGACTATAACCCTAATCGTAACAATTACCCTAAACCCTCACCTTAACTGGAAAACTAACCGTAACCCGCACCCTAAATCCTAACCGTATCCCACAACCCTAACCCTAATGCTATCCCTAACCCTAACCCTAACATTAACCTGAAACCCCTGAGCCCTAATGATAAACCTAACCCTAACACAAACCCTAACCCTAACACCAAAGCCTAGCAAAAACCTTAACACTAACTCTCACCCTAACTCTAACACTAACCCGAAACCGAATCATGCACCTAACCCTAAGCCTAAACCAAACCTAACCATGACCAGAACCGCAAGGCCTAACCGGAACCCTCACCCAAACCCTAACCCTAAACTACACCTCTAACCCCTAACGCCTTATCATAACGGTAATCCTAACCCTAACAAACCCTAACCCTACAACTAACCCTCACCCCAACCACAAAGCCTAACACAACCATGACCCTAACCCTAAACGTAACACTAAACTTAACCCTAACCTTAAATCTAACCCTAACCCTAAAACTGAACACAACCCCTGAACGTAACCCTAACCCTGAACATAACCTTAACACTAACCTGAAAACAAGCCCAAACCTTAGCCATAACCCTAACCCTCACCCTATCTTAAACTTCACCCTATCCCTAACCTAAAACTCACCCTGACTTTAACCCTAACCCTCCCCATAAACCTAACCCTCACCTTAACCTTGGCCCACCTGTAACCCGAAACCTAACCCTTACAATAACTCTGACCCTAATCCTCGCCCTAAACCTAATTCTAATTCTAACCCTGACCCTAACCCTAACCTAACCTCAACCCTATCTTTAAGCCTACCATAAACTTAAACCTAACCCTAACCCTTAACCTTAACTCTAACCCTAACCCTAGCCCTAACCCTAACCTTAACGGTAACACTTACCCAGAACCCTCACCTTAACTGTAAATGTAACTCTAACTCTTACCCTAACCCTAAACTTAACCCTAATTATAACCTTAACCTAAACCTAACTGAAACAGTAACCCTTAACCCTAACTCTAATCCTAATCCTTAGCCTAAAACTAACCTTAACCCTAAACCTAACCCTAACCACTGACCCTAACTCTAACCCTAACCCTGAGCCGAACCCTCACCCTTAACCGGAATTTCACCCTAAAGCATAACGCTAAGCGTACCCTCACTTCATTCAAACCCGAACCCTAAGCAAAACTAACACTAACACTACACGTAACCCTAACCCTAAACCTAACCCTAACCCTGACTCTGACCTGAACCCAAACCCCTAACCCCAACCCTCTCGCTTCACATAAACTTCTCTGTAACCCTAGCCCTAAAACTAAACGTAACACTAAATCTCCCCTAACCCTGACCGTACCATAAACGTAACCCTAGCTCTAAACTCAAAACTAACCCTGACCCTAACCCTAACTCTAACCCTAATCCTAACCCTAAAACTTACCCTACACACTCAGCTTCAATGGAAACCTAGCACTAACCCTCATCTTACCATCTAAACCTAACCTCAACCCTTAACCTAACCCTATCTATAACCTTCACCTAGCCCTAAACCTAAACATGACTTAACCCTAACACTAACCCTAACCCTAAATCTAAACCTAACCTTAACCCTACACTTAATCCTAACCTAAGCTCTAACCCTAACCCCTAACGCTAACCCTAAGCTCAACCCTCACCCTTCAATTAAACTTTACCCCAGCTGTAGCCCTAACCCTAAGCCGAACCCTAAACCTGACCCTAACATTAACCCAAACACCTAACCCTAACCCTAAGCCTAATCCTAAACCTAACCCTAACCTTAACCCAAATGCCTAACCCTAACCCTAACCCTCATCCTTAACCTAAACTTCACCCTAAACCTAAGGCTAACCCTAACCCTGAAAGTAAAGCTAACCCTTAACTATCCCCTAACTCTAGCCCTGACCCTAAACCTAATGCTAACCCTAGCCCTAACAGTAACACCCTAAAACATCAGCTTAATGGAAACTTAACACTAACCCTCCCATGAACCCCTAACCCTAACCCTACCCCGCATCCTACACCTAACCCAGACCTAAACCTAACCCTTTCTCTAACCCTAAATTAACCCTAACCTTAACTCTACCCTAACCCTAACAACAACTCTGAACCTGACCATAACCATCATCCTAAACCCTAGCACTAACTCCAACTCTAAATCTAACCCTAAGCTAGCCCTACCCTTTACCGTAAACCTAGCCTTAACCCTAACCTTACCCCTACCCAAACCCTAACGCTATACCTAACCCGAACACTAACCTTAACCCTACTCTAACCTTAAGCCTAACCCTGACTATTAACTGAAACTTCACCCTAACCCTAAGCCTAACTCTAACTCTAACCCTAACCATAACAATGACCCTAAACCCTCGCCTTAACTGTAAACCTAACCCTAACCCTCACCCTAATCCTTAACCGTATCCCCAACCCTAAACCTGACGCTATCCCCAAACTTATCCCTAACCCTAACCCTAATACGAACAGTAACCCAAATCTAACCCTAACCCTAATATTAAACCTAAACTTAAATCTACCCTAACCATAAACCTAACCCTAACACCCTAAACCTAACGTCTAACACCGTCTATAATCCTAACCCTTACCATAACCCTCACCCTTAACCTAAACTTCACACTAACCCTAAACCTAACCTAACGCTGACCCTAGACATAACGCCTAACCCTCACCGAACCCTAAACCTATCCTTAACACTAACCTGCACACAAACCCAAACCCTAGCCCTCACCATAAAAATAACCCTCACCCTATCCTGAACTTCATCCAAACACTAACCATAACCTTAACCCTAAACCTAGACCTAACCCAAACCCTAACCTTAAACCTAACTCTAAGAATAACGCTAGTCCATCTGTAACCCTAAACCGAACACTTACAATAGCCCTGAACCTAACCCTAAAATAATCCTAATCCTAACCCTAGACCTAATCCTAACCCTACCCCTAACCCTGACCCTAAATAGAACACTAAGTCTAACCCTCAACATGGACCTAAACCTAATTCTTACCCTACACCTAACCCTAATCCTAAACCAAACCCTAACTCTGACTATAACCCTAATCGTAACAATTACCCTAAACCCTCACCTTAACTGGAAAACTAACCGTAACCCGCACCCTAAATCCTAACCGTATCCCACAACCCTAACCCTAATGCTATCCCTAACCCTAACCCTAACATTAACCTGAAACCCCTGAGCCCTAATGATAAACCTAACCCTAACACAAACCCTAACCCTAACACCAAAGCCTAGCAAAAACCTTAACACTAACTCTCACCCTAACTCTAACACTAACCCGAAACCGAATCATGCACCTAACCCTAAGCCTAAACCAAACCTAACCATGACCAGAACCGCAAGGCCTAACCGGAACCCTCACCCAAACCCTAACCCTAAACTACACCTCTAACCCCTAACGCCTTATCATAACGGTAATCCTAACCCTAACAAACCCTAACCCTACAACTAACCCTCACCCCAACCACAAAGCCTAACACAACCATGACCCTAACCCTAAACGTAACACTAAACTTAACCCTAACCTTAAATCTAACCCTAACCCTAAAACTGAACACAACCCCTGAACGTAACCCTAACCCTGAACATAACCTTAACACTAACCTGAAAACAAGCCCAAACCTTAGCCATAACCCTAACCCTCACCCTATCTTAAACTTCACCCTATCCCTAACCTAAAACTCACCCTGACTTTAACCCTAACCCTCCCCATAAACCTAACCCTCACCTTAACCTTGGCCCACCTGTAACCCGAAACCTAACCCTTACAATAACTCTGACCCTAATCCTCGCCCTAAACCTAATTCTAATTCTAACCCTGACCCTAACCCTAACCTAACCTCAACCCTATCTTTAAGCCTACCATAAACTTAAACCTAACCCTAACCCTTAACCTTAACTCTAACCCTAACCCTAGCCCTAACCCTAACCTTAACGGTAACACTTACCCAGAACCCTCACCTTAACTGTAAATGTAACTCTAACTCTTACCCTAACCCTAAACTTAACCCTAATTATAACCTTAACCTAAACCTAACTGAAACAGTAACCCTTAACCCTAACTCTAATCCTAATCCTTAGCCTAAAACTAACCTTAACCCTAAACCTAACCCTAACCACTGACCCTAACTCTAACCCTAACCCTGAGCCGAACCCTCACCCTTAACCGGAATTTCACCCTAAAGCATAACGCTAAGCGTACCCTCACTTCATTCAAACCCGAACCCTAAGCAAAACTAACACTAACACTACACGTAACCCTAACCCTAAACCTAACCCTAACCCTGACTCTGACCTGAACCCAAACCCCTAACCCCAACCCTCTCGCTTCACATAAACTTCTCTGTAACCCTAGCCCTAAAACTAAACGTAACACTAAATCTCCCCTAACCCTGACCGTACCATAAACGTAACCCTAACTCTAAACTCAAAACTAACCCTGACCCTAACCCTAACTCTAACCCTAATCCTAACCCTAAAACTTACCCTACACACTCAGCTTCAATGGAAACCTAGCACTAACCCTCATCTTACCATCTAAACCTAACCTCAACCCTTAACCTAACCCTATCTATAACCTTCACCTAGCCCTAAACCTAAACATGACTTAACCCTAACACTAACCCTAACCCTAAATCTAAACCTAACCTTAACCCTACACTTAATCCTAACCTAAGCTCTAACCCTAACCCCTAACGCTAACCCTAAGCTCAACCCTCACCCTTCAATTAAACTTTACCCCAGCTGTAGCCCTAACCCTAAGCCGAACCCTAAACCTGACCCTAACATTAACCCAAACACCTAACCCTAACCCTAAGCCTAATCCTAAACCTAACCCTAACCTTAACCCAAATGCCTAACCCTAACCCTAACCCTCATCCTTAACCTAAACTTCACCCTAAACCTAAGGCTAACCCTAACCCTGAAAGTAAAGCTAACCCTTAACTATCCCCTAACTCTAGCCCTGACCCTAAACCTAATGCTAACCCTAGCCCTAACAGTAACACCCTAAAACATCAGCTTAATGGAAACTTAACACTAACCCTCCCATGAACCCCTAACCCTAACCCTACCCCGCATCCTACACCTAACCCAGACCTAAACCTAACCCTTTCTCTAACCCTAAATTAACCCTAACCTTAACTCTACCCTAACCCTAACAACAACTCTGAACCTGACCATAACCATCATCCTAAACCCTAGCACTAACTCCAACTCTAAATCTAACCCTAAGCTAGCCCTACCCTTTACCGTAAACCTAGCCTTAACCCTAACCTTACCCCTACCCAAACCCTAACGCTATACCTAACCCGAACACTAACCTTAACCCTACTCTAACCTTAAGCCTAACCCTGACTATTAACTGAAACTTCACCCTAACCCTAAGCCTAACTCTAACTCTAACCCTAACCATAACAATGACCCTAAACCCTCGCCTTAACTGTAAACCTAACCCGAACCCTCACCCTAATCCTTAACCGTATCCCCAACCCTAAACCTGACGCTATCCCCAAACTTATCCCTAACCCTAACCCTAATACGAACAGTAACCCAAATCTAACCCTAACCCTAATATTAAACCTAAACTTAAATCTACCCTAACCATAAACCTAACCCTAACACCCTAAACCTAACGTCTAACACCGTCTATAATCCTAACCCTTACCATAACCCTCACCCTTAACCTAAACTTCACACTAACCCTAAACCTAACCTAACGCTGACCCTAGACATAACGCCTAACCCTCACCGAACCCTAAACCTATCCTTAACACTAACCTGCACACAAACCCAAACCCTAGCCCTCACCATAAAAATAACCCTCACCCTATCCTGAACTTCATCCAAACACTAACCATAACCTTAACCCTAAACCTAGACCTAACCCAAACCCTAACCTTAAACCTAACTCTAAGAATAACGCTAGTCCATCTGTAACCCTAAACCGAACACTTACAATAGCCCTGAACCTAACCCTAAAATAATCCTAATCCTAACCCTAGACCTAATCCTAACCCTACCCCTAACCCTGACCCTAAATAGAACACTAAGTCTAACCCTCAACATGGACCTAAACCTAATTCTTACCCTACACCTAACCCTAATCCTAAACCAAACCCTAACTCTGACTATAACCCTAATCGTAACAATTACCCTAAACCCTCACCTTAACTGGAAAACTAACCGTAACCCGCACCCTAAATCCTAACCGTATCCCACAACCCTAACCCTAATGCTATCCCTAACCCTAACCCTAACATTAACCTGAAACCCCTGAGCCCTAATGATAAACCTAACCCTAACACAAACCCTAACCCTAACACCAAAGCCTAGCAAAAACCTTAACACTAACTCTCACCCTAACTCTAACACTAACCCGAAACCGAATCATGCACCTAACCCTAAGCCTAAACCAAACCTAACCATGACCAGAACCGCAAGGCCTAACCGGAACCCTCACCCAAACCCTAACCCTAAACTACACCTCTAACCCCTAACGCCTTATCATAACGGTAATCCTAACCCTAACCAACCCTAACCCTACAACTAACCCTCACCCCAACCACAAAGCCTAACACAACCATGACCCTAACCCTAAACGTAACACTAAACTTAACCCTAACCTTAAATCTAACCCTAACCCTAAAACTGAACACAACCCCTGAACGTAACCCTAACCCTGAACATAACCTTAACACTAACCTGAAAACAAGCCCAAACCTTAGCCATAACCCTAACCCTCACCCTATCTTAAACTTCACCCTATCCCTAACCTAAAACTCACCCTGACTTTAACCCTAACCCTCCCCATAAACCTAACCCTCACCTTAACCTTGGCCCACCTGTAACCCGAAACCTAACCCTTACAATAACTCTGACCCTAATCCTCGCCCTAAACCTAATTCTAATTCTAACCCTGACCCTAACCTAACCTCAACCCTATCTTTAAGCCTACCATAAACTTAAACCTAACCCTAACCCTTAACCTTAACTCTAACCCTAACCCTAGCCCTAACCCTAACCTTAACGGTAACACTTACCCAGAACCCTCACCTTAACTGTAAATGTAACTCTAACTCTTACCCTAACCCTAAACTTAACCCTAATTATAACCTTAACCTAAACCTAACTGAAACAGTAACCCTTAACCCTAACTCTAATCCTAATCCTTAGCCTAAAACTAACCTTAACCCTAAACCTAACCCTAACCACTGACCCTAACTCTAACCCTAACCCTGAGCCGAACCCTCACCCTTAACCGGAATTTCACCCTAAAGCATAACGCTAAGCGTACCCTCACTTCATTCAAACCCGAACCCTAAGCAAAACTAACACTAACACTACACGTAACCCTAACCCTAAACCTAACCCTAACCCTGACTCTGACCTGAACCCAAACCCCTAACCCCAACCCTCTCGCTTCACATAAACTTCTCTGTAACCCTAGCCCTAAAACTAAACGTAACACTAAATCTCCCCTAACCCTGACCGTACCATAAACGTAACCCTAACTCTAAACTCAAAACTAACCCTGACCCTAACCCTAACTCTAACCCTAATCCTAACCCTAAAACTTACCCTACACACTCAGCTTCAATGGAAACCTAGCACTAACCCTCATCTTACCATCTAAACCTAACCTCAACCCTTAACCTAACCCTATCTATAACCTTCACCTAGCCCTAAACCTAAACATGACTTAACCCTAACACTAACCCTAACCCTAAATCTAAACCTAACCTTAACCCTACACTTAATCCTAACCTAAGCTCTAACCCTAACCCCTAACGCTAACCCTAAGCTCAACCCTCACCCTTCAATTAAACTTTACCCCAGCTGTAGCCCTAACCCTAAGCCGAACCCTAAACCTGACCCTAACATTAACCCAAACACCTAACCCTAACCCTAAGCCTAATCCTAAACCTAACCCTAACCTTAACCCAAATGCCTAACCCTAACCCTAACCCTCATCCTTAACCTAAACTTCACCCTAAACCTAAGGCTAACCCTAACCCTGAAAGTAAAGCTAACCCTTAAGTATCCCCTAACTCTAGCCCTGACCCTAAACCTAATGCTAACCCTAGCCCTAACAGTAACACCCTAAAACATCAGCTTAATGGAAACTTAACACTAACCCTCCCATGAACCCCTAACCCTAACCCTACCCCGCATCCTACACCTAACCCAGACCTAAACCTAACCCTTTCTCTAACCCTAAATTAACCCTAACCTTAACTCTACCCTAACCCTAACAACAACTCTGAACCTGACCATAACCATCATCCTAAACCCTAGCACTAACTCCAACTCTAAATCTAACCCTAAGCTAGCCCTACCCTTTACCGTAAACCTAGCCTTAACCCTAACCTTACCCCTACCCAAACCCTAACGCTATACCTAACCCGAACACTAACCTTAACCCTACTCTAACCTTAAGCCTAACCCTGACTATTAACTGAAACTTCACCCTAACCCTAAGCCTAACTCTAACCCTAACCATAACAATGACCCTAAACCCTCGCCTTAACTGTAAACCTAACCCTAACCCTCACCCTAATCCTTAACCGTATCCCCAACCCTAAACCTGACGCTATCCCCAAACTTATCCCTAACCCTAACCCTAATACGAACAGTAACCCAAATCTAACCCTAACCCTAATATTAAACCTAAACTTAAATCTACCCTAACCATAAACCTAACCCTAACACCCTAAACCTAACGTCTAACACCGTCTATAATCCTAACCCTTACCATAACCCTCACCCTTAACCTAAACTTCACACTAACCCTAAACCTAACCTAACGCTGACCCTAGACATAACGCCTAACCCTCACCGAACCCTAAACCTATCCTTAACACTAACCTGCACACAAACCCAAACCCTAGCCCTCACCATAAAAATAACCCTCACCCTATCCTGAACTTCATCCAAACACTAACCATAACCTTAACCCTAAACCTAGACCTAACCCAAACCCTAACCTTAAACCTAACTCTAAGAATAACGCTAGTCCATCTGTAACCCTAAACCGAACACTTACAATAGCCCTGAACCTAACCCTAAAATAATCCTAATCCTAACCCTAGACCTAATCCTAACCCTACCCCTAACCCTGACCCTAAATAGAACACTAAGTCTAACCCTCAACATGGACCTAAACCTAATTCTTACCCTACACCTAACCCTAATCCTAAACCAAACCCTAACTCTGACTATAACCCTAATCGTAACAATTACCCTAAACCCTCACCTTAACTGGAAAACTAACCGTAACCCCCACCCTAAATCCTAACCGTATCCCACAACCCTAACCCTAATGCTATCCCTAACCCTAACCCTAACATTAACCTGAAACCCCTGAGCCCTAATGATAAACCTAACCCTAACACAAACCCTAACCCTAACACCAAAGCCTAGCAAAAACCTTAACACTAACTCTCACCCTAACTCTAACACTAACCCGAAACCGAATCATGCACCTAACCCTAAGCCTAAACCAAACCTAACCATGACCAGAACCGCAAGGCCTAACCGGAACCCTCACCCAAACCCTAACCCTAAACTACACCTCTAACCCCTAACGCCTTATCATAACGGTAATCCTAACCCTAACCAACCCTAACCCTACAACTAACCCTCACCCCAACCACAAAGCCTAACACAACCATGACCCTAACCCTAAACGTAACACTAAACTTAACCCTAACCTTAAATCTAACCCTAACCCTAAAACTGAACACAACCCCTGAACGTAACCCTAACCCTGAACATAACCTTAACACTAACCTGAAAACAAGCCCAAACCTTAGCCATAACCCTAACCCTCACCCTATCTTAAACTTCACCCTATCCCTAACCTAAAACTCACCCTGACTTTAACCCTAACCCTCCCCATAAACCTAACCCTCACCTTAACCTTGGCCCACCTGTAACCCGAAACCTAACCCTTACAATAACTCTGACCCTAATCCTCGCCCTAAACCTAATTCTAATTCTAACCCTGACCCTAACCCTAACCTAACCTCAACCCTATCTTTAAGCCTACCATAAACTTAAACCTAACCCTAACCCTTAACCTTAACTCTAACCCTAACCCTAGCCCTAACCCTAACCTTAACGGTAACACTTACCCAGAACCCTCACCTTAACTGTAAATGTAACTCTAACTCTTACCCTAACCCTAAACTTAACCCTAATTATAACCTTAACCTAAACCTAACTGAAACAGTAACCCTTAACCCTAACTCTAATCCTAATCCTTAGCCTAAAACTAACCTTAACCCTAAACCTAACCCTAACCACTGACCCTAACTCTAACCCTAACCCTGAGCCGAACCCTCACCCTTAACCGGAATTTCACCCTAAAGCATAACGCTAAGCGTACCCTCACTTCATTCAAACCCGAACCCTAAGCAAAACTAACACTAACACTACACGTAACCCTAACCCTAAACCTAACCCTAACCCTGACTCTGACCTGAACCCAAACCCCTAACCCCAACCCTCTCGCTTCACATAAACTTCTCTGTAACCCTAGCCCTAAAACTAAACGTAACACTAAATCTCCCCTAACCCTGACCGTACCATAAAAGTAACCCTAACTCTAAACTCAAAACTAACCCTGACCCTAACCCTAACTCTAACCCTAATCCTAACCCTAAAACTTACCCTACACACTCAGCTTCAATGGAAACCTAGCACTAACCCTCATCTTACCATCTAAACCTAACCTCAACCCTTAACCTAACCCTATCTATAACCTTCACCTAGCCCTAAACCTAAACATGACTTAACCCTAACACTAACCCTAACCCTAAATCTAAACCTAACCTTAACCCTACACTTAATCCTAACCTAAGCTCTAACCCTAACCCCTAACGCTAACCCTAAGCTCAACCCTCACCCTTCAATTAAACTTTACCCCAGCTGTAGCCCTAACCCTAAGCCGAACCCTAAACCTGACCCTAACATTAACCCAAACACCTAACCCTAACCCTAAGCCTAATCCTAAACCTAACCCTAACCTTAACCCAAATGCCTAACCCTAACCCTAACCCTCATCCTTAACCTAAACTTCACCCTAAACCTAAGGCTAACCCTAACCCTGAAAGTAAAGCTAACCCTTAAGTATCCCCTAACTCTAGCCCTGACCCTAAACCTAATGCTAACCCTAGCCCTAACAGTAACACCCTAAAACATCAGCTTAATGGAAACTTAACACTAACCCTCCCATGAACCCCTAACCCTAACCCTACCCCGCATCCTACACCTAACCCAGACCTAAACCTAACCCTTTCTCTAACCCTAAATTAACCCTAACCTTAACTCTACCCTAACCCTAACAACAACTCTGAACCTGACCATAACCATCATCCTAAACCCTAGCACTAACTCCAACTCTAAATCTAACCCTAAGCTAGCCCTACCCTTTACCGTAAACCTAGCCTTAACCCTAACCTTACCCCTACCCAAACCCTAACGCTATACCTAACCCGAACACTAACCTTAACCCTACTCTAACCTTAAGCCTAACCCTGACTATTAACTGAAACTTCACCCTAACCCTAACTCTAACTCTAACCCTAACCATAACAATGACCCTAAACCCTCGCCTTAACTGTAAACCTAACCCTAACCCTCACCCTAATCCTTAACCGTATCCCCAACCCTAAACCTGACGCTATCCCCAAACTTATCCCTAACCCTAACCCTAATACGAACAGTAACCCAAATCTAACCCTAACCCTAATATTAAACCTAAACTTAAATCTACCCTAACCATAAACCTAACCCTAACACCCTAAACCTAACGTCTAACACCGTCTATAATCCTAACCCTTACCATAACCCTCACCCTTAACCTAAACTTCACACTAACCCTAAACCTAACCTAACGCTGACCCTAGACATAACGCCTAACCCTCACCGAACCCTAAACCTATCCTTAACACTAACCTGCACACAAACCCAAACCCTAGCCCTCACCATAAAAATAACCCTCACCCTATCCTGAACTTCATCCAAACACTAACCATAACCTTAACCCTAAACCTAGACCTAACCCAAACCCTAACCTTAAACCTAACTCTAAGAATAACGCTAGTCCATCTGTAACCCTAAACCGAACACTTACAATAGCCCTGAACCTAACCCTAAAATAATCCTAATCCTAACCCTAGACCTAATCCTAACCCTACCCCTAACCCTGACCCTAAATAGAACACTAAGTCTAACCCTCAACATGGACCTAAACCTAATTCTTACCCTACACCTAACCCTAATCCTAAACCAAACCCTAACTCTGACTATAACCCTAATCGTAACAATTACCCTAAACCCTCACCTTAACTGGAAAACTAACCGTAACCCCCACCCTAAATCCTAACCGTATCCCACAACCCTAACCCTAATGCTATCCCTAACCCTAACCCTAACATTAACCTGAAACCCCTGAGCCCTAATGATAAACCTAACCCTAACACAAACCCTAACCCTAACACCAAAGCCTAGCAAAAACCTTAACACTAACTCTCACCCTAACTCTAACACTAACCCGAAACCGAATCATGCACCTAACCCTAAGCCTAAACCAAACCTAACCATGACCAGAACCGCAAGGCCTAACCGGAACCCTCACCCAAACCCTAACCCTAAACTACACCTCTAACCCCTAACGCCTTATCATAACGGTAATCCTAACCCTAACCAACCCTAACCCTAAAACTAACCCTCACCCCAACCACAAAGCCTAACACAACCATGACCCTAACCCTAAACGTAACACTAAACTTAACCCTAACCTTAAATCTAACCCTAACCCTAAAACTGAACACAACCCCTGAACGTAACCCTAACCCTGAACATAACCTTAACACTAACCTGAAAACAAGCCCAAACCTTAGCCATAACCCTAACCCTCACCCTATCTTAATCTTCACCCTATCCCTAACCTAAAACTCACCCTGACTTTAACCCTAACCCTCCCCATAAACCTAACCCTCACCTTAACCTTGGCCCACCTGTAACCCGAAACCTAACCCTTACAATAACTCTGACCCTAATCCTCGCCCTAAACCTAATTCTAATTCTAACCCTGACCCTAACCCTAACCTAACCTCAACCCTATCTTTAAGCCTACCATAAACTTAAACCTAACCCTAACCCTTAACCTTAACTCTAACCCTAACCCTAGCCCTAACCCTAACCTTAACGGTAACACTTACCCAGAACCCTCACCTTAACTGTAAATGTAACTCTAACTCTTACCCTAACCCTAAACTTAACCCTAATTATAACCTTAACCTAAACCTAACTGAAACAGTAACCCTTAACCCTAACTCTAATCCTAATCCTTAGCCTAAAACTAACCTTAGCCCTAAACCTAACCCTAACCACTGACCCTAACTCTAACCCTAACCCTGAGCCGAACCCTCACCCTTAACCGGAATTTCACCCTAAAGCATAACGCTAAGCGTACCCTCACTTCATTCAAACCCGAACCCTAAGCAAAACTAACACTAACACTACACGTAACCCTAACCCTAAACCTAACCCTAACCCTGACTCTGACCTGAACCCAAACCCCTAACCCCAACCCTCTCGCTTCACATAAACTTCTCTGTAACCCTAGCCCTAAAACTAAACGTAACACTAAATCTCCCCTAACCCTGACCGTACCATAAAAGTAACCCTAACTCTAAACTCAAAACTAACCCTGACCCTAACCCTAACTCTAACCCTAATCCTAACCCTAAAACTTACCCTACACACTCAGCTTCAATGGAAACCTAGCACTAACCCTCATCTTACCATCTAAACCTAACCTCAACCCTTAACCTAACCCTATCTATAACCTTCACCTAGCCCTAAACCTAAACATGACTTAACCCTAACACTAACCCTAACCCTAAATCTAAACCTAACCTTAACCCTACACTTAATCCTAACCTAAGCTCTAACCCTAACCCCTAACGCTAACCCTAAGCTCAACCCTCACCCTTCAATTAAACTTTACCCCAGCTGTAGCCCTAACCCTAAGCCGAACCCTAAACCTGACCCTAACATTAACCCAAACACCTAACCCTAACCCTAAGCCTAATCCTAAACCTAACCCTAACCTTAACCCAAATGCCTAACCCTAACCCTAACCCTCATCCTTAACCTAAACTTCACCCTAAACCTAAGGCTAACCCTAACGCTGAAAGTACAGCTAAGCCTTAACTATCCCCTGACTCTAGCCCTGACCCTAAACCTAATGCTAACCCTAGCCCTAACAGTAACACCCTAAAACATCAGCTTAATGGAAACTTAACACTAACCCTCCCATGAACCCCTAACCCTAACCCTACCCCGCATCCTACACCTAACCCAGACCTAAACCTAACCCTTTCTCTAACCCTAAATTAACCCTAACCTTAACTCTACCCTAACCCTAACAACAACTCTGAACCTGACCATAACCATCATCCTAAACCCTAGCACTAACTCCAACTCTAAATCTAACCCTAAGCTAGCCCTACCCTTTACCGTAAACCTAGCCTTAACCCTAACCTTACCCCTACCCAAACCCTAACGCTATACCTAACCCGAACACTAACCTTAACCCTACTCTAACCTTAAGCCTAACCCTGACTATTAACTGAAACTTCACCCTAACCCTAACTCTAACTCTAACCCTAACCATAACAATGACCCTAAACCCTCGCCTTAACTGTAAACCTAACCCGAACCCTCACCCTAATCCTTAACCGTATCCCCAACCCTAAACCTGACGCTATCCCCAAACTTATCCCTAACCCTAACCCTAATACGAACAGTAACCCAAATCTAACCCTAACCCTAATATTAAACCTAAACTTAAATCTACCCTAACCATAAACCTAACCCTAACACCCTAAACCTAACGTCTAACACCGTCTATAATCCTAACCCTTACCATAACCCTCACCCTTAACCTAAACTTCACACTAACCCTAAACCTAACCTAACGCTGACCCTAGACATAACGCCTAACCCTCACCGAACCCTAAACCTATCCTTAACACTAACCTGCACACAAACCCAAACCCTAGCCCTCACCATAAAAATAACCCTCACCCTATCCTGAACTTCATCCAAACACTAACCATAACCTTAACCCTAAACCTAGACCTAACCCAAACCCTAACCTTAAACCTAACTCTAAGAATAATGCTAGTCCATCTGTAACCCTAAACCGAACACTTACAATAGCCCTGAACCTAACCCTAAAATAATCCTAATCCTAACCCTAGACCTAATCCTAACCCTACCCCTAACCCTGACCCTAAATAGAACACTAAGTCTAACCCTCAACATGGACCTAAACCTAATTCTTACCCTACACCTAACCCTAATCCTAAACCAAACCCTAACTCTGACTATAACCCTAATCGTAACAATTACCCTAAACCCTCACCTTAACTGGAAAACTAACCGTAACCCGCACCCTAAATCCTAACCGTATCCCACAACCCTAACCCTAATGCTATCCCTAACCCTAACCCTAACATTAACCTGAAACCCCTGAGCCCTAATGATAAACCTAACCCTAACACAAACCCTAACCCTAACACCAAAGCCTAGCAAAAACCTTAACACTAACTCTCACCCTAACTCTAACACTAACCCGAAACCGAATCATGCACCTAACCCTAAGCCTAAACCAAACCTAACCATGACCAGAACCGCAAGGCCTAACCGGAACCCTCACCCAAACCCTAACCCTAAACTACACCTCTAACCCCTAACGCCTTATCATAACGGTAATCCTAACCCTAACAAACCCTAACCCTAAAACTAACCCTCACCCCAACCACAAAGCCTAACACAACCATGACCCTAACCCTAAACGTAACACTAAACTTAACCCTAACCTTAAATCTAACCCTAACCCTAAAACTGAACACAACCCCTGAACGTAACCCTAACCCTGAACATAACCTTAACACTAACCTGAAAACAAGCCCAAACCTTAGCCATAACCCTAACCCTCACCCTATCTTAAACTTCACCCTATCCCTAACCTAAAACTCACCCTGACTTTAACCCTAACCCTCCCCATAAACCTAACCCTCACCTTAACCTTGGCCCACCTGTAACCCGAAACCTAACCCTTACAATAACTCTGACCCTAATCCTCGCCCTAAACCTAATTCTAATTCTAACCCTGACCCTAACCCTAACCTAACCTCAACCCTATCTTTAAGCCTACCATAAACTTAAACCTAACCCTAACCCTTAACCTTAACTCTAACCCTAACCCTAGCCCTAACCCTAACCTTAACGGTAACACTTACCCAGAACCCTCACCTTAACTGTAAATGTAACTCTAACTCTTACCCTAACCCTAAACTTAACCCTAATTATAACCTTAACCTAAACCTAACTGAAACAGTAACCCTTAACCCTAACTCTAATCCTAATCCTTAGCCTAAAACTAACCTTAACCCTAAACCTAACCCTAACCACTGACCCTAACTCTAACCCTAACCCTGAGCCGAACCCTCTCCCTTAACCGGAATTTCACCCTAAAGCATAACGCTAAGCGTACCCTCACTTCATTCAAACCCGAACCCTAAGCAAAACTAACACTAACACTACACGTAACCCTAACCCTAAACCTAACCCTAACCCTGACTCTGACCTGAACCCAAACCCCTAACCCCAACCCTCTCGCTTCACATAAACTTCTCTGTAACCCTAGCCCTAAAACTAAACGTAACACTAAATCTCCCCTAACCCTGACCGTACCATAAACGTAACCCTAACTCTAAACTCAAAACTAACCCTGACCCTAACCCTAACTCTAACCCTAATCCTAACCCTAAAACTTACCCTACACACTCAGCTTCAATGGAAACCTAGCACTAACCCTCATCTTACCATCTAAACCTAACCTCAACCCTTAACCTAACCCTATCTATAACCTTCACCTAGCCCTAAACCTAAACATGACTTAACCCTAACACTAACCCTAACCCTAAATCTAAACCTAACCTTAACCCTACACTTAATCCTAACCTAAGCTCTAACCCTAACCCCTAACGCTAACCCTAAGCTCAACCCTCATCCTTCAATTAAACTTTACCCCAGCTGTAGCCCTAACCCTAAGCCGAACCCTAAACCTGACCCTAACATTAACCCAAACACCTAACCCTAACCCTAAGCCTAATCCTAAACCTAACCCTAACCTTAACCCAAATGCCTAACCCTAACCCTAACCCTCATCCTTAACCTAAACTTCACCCTAAACCTAAGGCTAACCCTAACCCTGAAAGTAAAGCTAACCCTTAACTATCCCCTAACTCTAGCCCTGACCCTAAACCTAATGCTAACCCTAGCCCTAACAGTAACACCCTAAAACATCAGCTTAATGGAAACTTAACACTAACCCTCCCATGAACCCCTAACCCTAACCCTACCCCGCATCCTACACCTAACCCAGACCTAAACCTAACCCTTTCTCTAACCCTAAATTAACCCTAACCTTAACTCTACCCTAACCCTAACAACAACTCTGAACCTGACCATAACCATCATCCTAAACCCTAGCACTAACTCCAACTCTAAATCTAACCCTAAGCTAGCCCTACCCTTTACCGTAAACCTAGCCTTAACCCTAACCTTACCCCTACCCAAACCCTAACGCTATACCTAACCCGAACACTAACCTTAACCCTACTCTAACCTTAAGCCTAACCCTGACTATTAACTGAAACTTCACCCTAACCCTAAGCCTAACTCTAACTCTAACCCTAACCATAACAATGACCCTAAACCCTCGCCTTAACTGTAAACCTAACCCGAACCCTCACCCTAATCCTTAACCGTATCCCCAACCCTAAACCTGACGCTATCCCCAAACTTATCCCTAACCCTAACCCTAATACGAACAGTAACCCAAATCTAACCCTAACCCTAATATTAAACCTAAACTTAAATCTACCCTAACCATAAACCTAACCCTAACACCCTAAACCTAACGTCTAACACCGTCTATAATCCTAACCCTTACCATAACCCTCACCCTTAACCTAAACTTCACACTAACCCTAAACCTAACCTAACGCTGACCCTAGACATAACGCCTAACCCTCACCGAACCCTAAACCTATCCTTAACACTAACCTGCACACAAACCCAAACCCTAGCCCTCACCATAAAAATAACCCTCACCCTATCCTGAACTTCATCCAAACACTAACCATAACCTTAACCCTAAACCTAGACCTAACCCAAACCCTAACCTTAAACCTAACTCTAAGAATAACGCTAGTCCATCTGTAACCCTAAACCGAACACTTACAATAGCCCTGAACCTAACCCTAAAATAATCCTAATCCTAACCCTAGACCTAATCCTAACCCTACCCCTAACCCTGACCCTAAATAGAACACTAAGTCTAACCCTCAACATGGACCTAAACCTAATTCTTACCCTACACCTAACTCTAATCCTAAACCAAACCCTAACTCTGACTATAACCCTAATCGTAACAATTACCCTAAACCCTCACCTTAACTGGAAAACTAACCGTAACCCGCACCCTAAATCCTAACCGTATCCCACAACCCTAACCCTAATGCTATCCCTAACCCTAACCCTAACATTAACCTGAAACCCCTGAGCCCTAATGATAAACCTAACCCTAACACAAACCCTAACCCTAACACCAAAGCCTAGCAAAAACCTTAACACTAACTCTCACCCTAACTCTAACACTAACCCGAAACCGAATCATGCACCTAACCCTAAGCCTAAACCAAACCTAACCATGACCAGAACCGCAAGGCCTAACCGGAACCCTCACCCAAACCCTAACCCTAAACTACACCTCTAACCCCTAACGCCTTATCATAACGGTAATCCTAACCCTAACCAACCCTAACCCTACAACTAACCCTCACCCCAACCACAAAGCCTAACACAACCATGACCCTAACCCTAAACGTAACACTGAACTTAACCCTAACCTTAAATCTAACCCTAACCCTAAAACTGAACACAACCCCTGAACGTAACCCTAACCCTGAACATAACCTTAACACTAACCTGAAAACAAGCCCAAACCTTAGCCATAACCCTAACCCTCACCCTATCTTAAACTTCACCCTATCCCTAACCTAAAACTCACCCTGACTTTAACCCTGACCCTCCCCATAAACCTAACCCTCACCTTAACCTTGGCCCACCTGTAACCCGAAACCTAACCCTTACAATAACTCTGACCCTAATCCTCGCCCTAAACCTAATTCTAATTCTAACCCTGACCCTAACCCTAACCTAACCTCAACCCTATCTTTAAGCCTACCATAAACTTAAACCTAACCCTAACCCTTAACCTTAACTCTAACCCTAACCCTAGCCCTAACCCTAACCTTAACGGTAACACTTACCCAGAACCCTCACCTTAACTGTAAATGTAACTCTAACTCTTACCCTAACCCTAAACTTAACCCTAATTATAACCTTAACCTAAACCTAACTGAAACAGTAACCCTTAACCCTAACTCTAATCCTAATCCTTAGCCTAAAACTAACCTTAACCCTAAACCTAACCCTAACCACTGACCCTAACTCTAACCCTAACCCTGAGCCGAACCCTCACCCTTAACCGGAATTTCACCCTAAAGCATAACGCTAAGCGTACCCTCACTTCATTCAAACCCAAACCCTAAGCAAAACTAACACTAACACTACACGTAACCCTAACCCTAAACCTAACCCTAACCCTGACTCTGACCTGAACCCAAACCCCTAACCCCAACCCTCTCGCTTCACATAAACTTCTCTGTAACCCTAGCCCTAAAACTAAACGTAACACTAAATCTCCCCTAACCCTGACCGTACCATAAACGTAACCCTAACTCTAAACTCAAAACTAACCCTGACCCTAACCCTAACTCTAACCCTAATCCTAACCCTAAAACTTACCCTACACACTCAGCTTCAATGGAAACCTAGCACTAACCCTCATCTTACCATCTAAACCTAACCTCAACCCTTAACCTAACCCTATCTATAACCTTCACCTAGCCCTAAACCTAAACATGACTTAACCCTAACACTAACCCTAACCCTAAATCTAAACCTAACCTTAACCCTACACTTAATCCTAACCTAAGCTCTAACCCTAACCCCTAACGCTAACCCTAAGCTCAACCCTCACCCTTCAATTAAACTTTACCCCAGCTGTAGCCCTAACCCTAAGCCGAACCCTAAACCTGACCCTAACATTAACCCAAACACCTAACCCTAACCCTAAGCCTAATCCTAAACCTAACCCTAACCTTAACCCAAATGCCTAACCCTAACCCTAACCCTCATCCTTAACCTAAACTTCACCCTAAACCTAAGGCTAACCCTAACCCTGAAAGTAAAGCTAACCCTTAACTATCCCCTAACTCTAGCCCTGACCCTAAACCTAATGCTAACCCTAGCCCTAACAGTAACACCCTAAAACATCAGCTTAATGGAAACTTAACACTAACCCTCCCATGAACCCCTAACCCTAACCCTACCCCGCATCCTACACCTAACCCAGACCTAAACCTAACCCTTTCTCTAACCCTAAATTAACCCTAACCTTAACTCTACCCTAACCCTAACAACAACTCTGAACCTGACCATAACCATCATCCTAAACCCTAGCACTAACTCCAACTCTAAATCTAACCCTAAGCTAGCCCTACCCTTTACCGTAAACCTAGCCTTAACCCTAACCTTACCCCTACCCAAACCCTAACGCTATACCTAACCCGAACACTAACCTTAACCCTACTCTAACCTTAAGCCTAACCCTGACTATTAACTGAAACTTCACCCTAACCCTAAGCCTAACTCTAACTCTAACCCTAACCATAACAATGACCCTAAACCCTCGCCTTAACTGTAAACCTAACCCGAACCCTCACCCTAATCCTTAACCGTATCCCCAACCCTAAACCTGACGCTATCCCCAAACTTATCCCTAACCCTAACCCTAATACGAACAGTAACCCAAATCTAACCCTAACCCTAATATTAAACCTAAACTTAAATCTACCCTAACCATAAACCTAACCCTAACACCCTAAACCTAACGTCTAACACCGTCTATAATCCTAACCCTTACCATAACCCTCACCCTTAACCTAAACTTCACACTAACCCTAAACCTAACCTAACGCTGACCCTAGACATAACGCCTAACCCTCACCGAACCCTAAACCTATCCTTAACACTAACCTGCACACAAACCCAAACCCTAGCCCTCACCATAAAAATAACCCTCACCCTATCCTGAACTTCATCCAAACACTAACCATAACCTTAACCCTAAACCTAGACCTAACCCAAACCCTAACCTTAAACCTAACTCTAAGAATAACGCTAGTCCATCTGTAACCCTAAACCGAACACTTACAATAGCCCTGAACCTAACCCTAAAATAATCCTAATCCTAACCCTAGACCTAATCCTAACCCTACCCCTAACCCTGACCCTAAATAGAACACTAAGTCTAACCCTCAACATGGACCTAAACCTAATTCTTACCCTACACCTAACCCTAATCCTAAACCAAACCCTAACTCTGACTATAACCCTAATCGTAACAATTACCCTAAACCCTCACCTTAACTGGAAAACTAACCGTAACCCGCACCCTAAATCCTAACCGTATCCCACAACCCTAACCCTAATGCTATCCCTAACCCTAACCCTAACATTAACCTGAAACCCCTGAGCCCTAATGATAAACCTAACCCTAACACAAACCCTAACCCTAACACCAAAGCCTAGCAAAAACCTTAACACTAACTCTCACCCTAACTCTAACACTAACCCGAAACCGAATCATGCACCTAACCCTAAGCCTAAACCAAACCTAACCATGACCAGAACCGCAAGGCCTAACCGGAACCCTCACCCAAACCCTAAACCTAAACTACACCTCTAACCCCTAACGCCTTATCATAACGGTAATCCTAACCCTAACCAACCCTAACCCTACAACTAACCCTCACCCCAACCACAAAGCCTAACACAACCATGACCCTAACCCTAAACGTAACACTAAACTTAACCCTAACCTTAAATCTAACCCTAACCCTAAAACTGAACACAACCCCTGAACGTAACCCTAACCCTGAACATAACCTTAACACTAACCTGAAAACAAGCCCAAACCTTAGCCATAACCCTAACCCTCACCCTATCTTAAACTTCACCCTATCCCTAACCTAAAACTCACCCTGACTTTAACCCTAACCCTCCCCAGAAACCTAACCCTCACCTTAACCTTGGCCCACCTGTAACCCGAAACCTAACCCTTACAATAACTCTGACCCTAATCCTCGCCCTAAACCTAATTCTAATTCTAACCCTGACCCTAACCCTAACCTAACCTCAACCCTATCTTTAAGCCTACCATAAACTTAAACCTAACCCTAACCCTTAACCTTAACTCTAACCCTAACCCTAGCCCTAACCCTAACCTTAACGGTAACACTTACCCAGAACCCTCACCTTAACTGTAAATGTAACTCTAACTCTTACCCTAACCCTAAACTTAACCCTAATTATAACCTTAACCTAAACCTAACTGAAACAGTAACCCTTAACCCTAACTCTAATCCTAATCCTTAGCCTAAAACTAACCTTAACCCTAAACCTAACCCTAACCACTGACCCTAACTCTAACCCTAACCCTGAGCCGAACCCTCACCCTTAACCAGAATTTCACCCTAAAGCATAACGCTAAGCGTACCCTCACTTCATTCAAACCCGAACCCTAAGCAAAACTAACACTAACACTACACGTAACCCTAACCCTAAACCTAACCCTAACCCTGACTCTGACCTGAACCCAAACCCCTAACCCCAACCCTCTCGCTTCACATAAACTTCTCTGTAACCCTAGCCCTAAACCTAAACGTAACACTAAATCTCCCCTAACCCTGACCGTACCATAAACGTAACCCTAACTCTAAACTCAAAACTAACCCTGACCCTAACCCTAACTCTAACCCTAATCCTAACCCTAAAACTTACCCTACACACTCAGCTTCAATGGAAACCTAGCACTAACCCTCATCTTACCATCTAAACCTAACCTCAACCCTTAACCTAACCCTATCTATAACCTTCACCTAGCCCTAAACCTAAACATGACTTAACCCTAACACTAACCCTAACCCTAAATCTAAACCTAACCTTAACCCTGCACTTAATCCTAACCTAAGCTCTAACCCTAACCCCTAACGCTAACCCTAAGCTCAACCCTCACCCTTCAATTAAACTTTACCCCAGCTGTAGCCCTAACCCTAAGCCGAACCCTAAACCTGACCCTAACATTAACCCAAACACCTAACCCTAACCCTAAGCCTAATCCTAAACCTAACCCTAACCTTAACCCAAATGCCTAACCCTAACCCTAACCCTCATCCTTAACCTAAACTTCACCCTAAACCTAAGGCTAACCCTAACACTGAAAGTAAAGCTAACCCTTAACTATCCCCTAACTCTAGCCCTGACCCTAAACCTAATGCTAACCCTAGCCCTAACAGTAACACCCTAAAACATCAGCTTAATGGAAACTTAACACTAACCCTCCCATGAACCCCTAACCCTAACCCTACCCCGCATCCTACACCTAACCCAGACCTAAACCTAACCCTTTCTCTAACCCTAAATTAACCCTAACCTTAACTCTACCCTAACCCTAACAACAACTCTGAACCTGACCATAACCATCATCCTAAACCCTAGCACTAACTCCAACTCTAAATCTAACCCTAAGCTAGCCCTACCCTTTACCGTAAACCTAGCCTTAACCCTAACCTTACCCCTACCCAAACCCTAACGCTATACCTAACCCGAACACTAACCTTAACCCTACTCTAACCTTAAGCCTAACCCTGACTATTAACTGAAACTTCACCCTAACCCTAAGCCTAACTCTAACTCTAACCCTAACCATAACAATGACCCTAAACCCTCGCCTTAACTGTAAACCTAACCCGAACCCTCACCCTAATCCTTAACCGTATCCCCAACCCTAAACCTGACGCTATCCCCAAACTTATCCCTAACCCTAACCCTAATACGAACAGTAACCCAAATCTAACCCTAACCCTAATATTAAACCTAAACTTAAATCTACCCTAACCATAAACCTAACCCTAACACCCTAAACCTAACGTCTAACACCGTCTATAATCCTAACCCTTACCATAACCCTCACCCTTAACCTAAACTTCACACTAACCCTAAACCTAACCTAACGCTGACCCTAGACATAACGCCTAACCCTCACCGAACCCTAAACCTATCCTTAACACTAACCTGCACACAAACCCAAACCCTAGCCCTCACCATAAAAATAACCCTCACCCTATCCTGAACTTCATCCAAACACTAACCATAACCTTAACCCTAAACCTAGACCTAACCCAAACCCTAACCTTAAACCTAACTCTAAGAATAACGCTAGTCCATCTGTAACCCTAAACCGAACACTTACAATAGCCCTGAACCTAACCCTAAAATAATCCTAATCCTAACCCTAGACCTAATCCTAACCCTACCCCTAACCCTGACCCTAAATAGAACACTAAGTCTAACCCTCAACATGGACCTAAACCTAATTCTTACCCTACACCTAACCCTAATCCTAAACCAAACCCTAACTCTGACTATAACCCTAATCGTAACAATTACCCTAAACCCTCACCTTAACTGGAAAACTAACCGTAACCCGCACCCTAAATCCTAACCGTATCCCACAACCCTAACCCTAATGCTATCCCTAAGCCTAACCCTAACATTAACCTGAAACCCCTGAGCCCTAATGATAAACCTAACCCTAACACAAACCCTAACCCTAACACCAAAGCCTAGCAAAAACCTTAACACTAACTCTCACCCTAACTCTAACACTAACCCGAAACCGAATCATGCACCTAACCCTAAGCCTAAACCAAACCTAACCATGACCAGAACCGCAAGGCCTAACCGGAACCCTCACCCAAACCCTAACCCTAAACTACACCTCTAACCCCTAACGCCTTATCATAACGGTAATCCTAACCCTAACCAACCCTAACCCTAAAACTAACCCTCACCCCAACCACAAAGCCTAACACAACCATGACCCTAACCCTAAACGTAACACTAAACTTAACCCTCACCTTAAATCTAACCCTAACCCTAAAACTGAACACAACCCCTGAACGTAACCCTAACCCTGAACATAACCTTAACACTAACCTGAAAACAAGCCCAAACCTTAGCCATAACCCTAACCCTCACCCTATTTAAACTTCACCCTATCCCTAACCTAAAACTCACCCTGACTTTAACCCTAACCCTCCCCAGAAACCTAACCCTCACCTTAACCTTGGCCCACCTGTAACCCGAAACCTAACCCTTACAATAACTCTGACCCTAATCCTCGCCCTAAACCTAATTCTAATTCTAACCCTGACCCTGACCCTAACCCTAACCTAACCTCAACCCTATCTTTAAGCCTACCATAAACTTAAACCTAACCCTAACCCTTAACCTTAACTCTAACCCTAACCCTAGCCCTAACCCTAACCTTAACGGTAACACTTACCCAGAACCCTCACCTTAACTGTAAATGTAACTCTAACTCTTACCCTAACCCTAAACTTAACCCTAATTATAACCTTAACCTAAACCTAACTGAAACAGTAACCCTTAATCCTAACTCTAATCCTAATCCTTAGCCTAAAACTAACCTTAACCCTAAACCTAACCCTAACCACTGACCCTAACTCTAACCCTAACCCTGAGCCGAACCCTCACCCTTAACCAGAATTTCACCCTAAAGCATAACGCTAAGCGTACCCTCACTTCATTCAAACCCGAACCCTAAGCAAAACTAACACTAACACTACACGTAACCCTAACCCTAAACCTAACCCTAACCCTGACTCTGACCTGAACCCAAACCCCTAACCCCAACCCTCTCGCTTCACATAAACTTCTCTGTAACCCTAGCCCTAAAACTAAACGTAACACTAAATCTCCCCTAACCCTGACCGTACCATAAACGTAACCCTAACTCTAAACTCAAAACTAACCCTGACCCTAACCCTAACTCTAACCCTAATCCTAACCCTAAAACTTACCCTACACACTCAGCTTCAATGGAAACCTAGCACTAACCCTCATCTTACCATCTAAACCTAACCTCAACCCTTAACCTAACCCTATCTATAATCTTCACCTAGCCCTAAACCTAAACATGACTTAACCCTAACACTAACCCTAACCCTAAATCTAAACCTAACCTTAACCCTACACTTAATCCTAACCTAAGCTCTAACCCTAACCCCTAACGCTAACCCTAAGCTCAACCCTCACCCTTCAATTAAACTTTACCCCAGCTGTAGCCCTAACCCTAAGCCGAACCCTAAACCTGACCCTAACATTAACCCAAACACCTAACCCTAACCCTAAGCCTAATCCTAAACCTAACCCTAACCTTAACCCAAATGCCTAACCCTAACCCTAACCCTCATCCTTAACCTAAACTTCACCCTAAACCTAAGGCTAACCCTAACACTGAAAGTAAAGCTAAGCCTTAACTATCCCCTAACTCTAGCCCTGACCCTAAACCTAATGCTAACCCTAGCCCTAACAGTAACACCCTAAAACATCAGCTTAATGGAAACTTAACACTAACCCTCCCATGAACCCCTAACCCTAACCCTACCCCGCATCCTACACCTAACCCAGACCTAAACCTAACCCTTTCTCTAACCCTAAATTAACCCTAACCTTAACTCTACCCTAACCCTAACAACAACTCTGAACCTGACCATAACCATCATCCTAAACCCTAGCACTAACTCCAACTCTAAATCTAACCCTAAGCTAGCCCTACCCTTTACCGTAAACCTAGCCTTAACCCTAACCTTACCCCTACCCAAACCCTAACGCTATACCTAACCCGAACACTAACCTTAACCCTACTCTAACCTTAAGCCTAACCCTGACTATTAGCTGAAACTTCACCCTAACCCTAAGCCTAACTCTAACTCTAACCCTAACCATAACAATTACCCTTAACCCTCGCCTTAACTGTAAACCTAACCCTAACCCTCACCCTAATCCTTAACCGTATCCGCAACCCTAAACCTGACGCTATCCCCAAACTTATCCCTAACCCTAACCCTAATACGAACAGTAACCCAAATCTAACCCTAACCCTAATATTAAACCTAAACTTAAATCTACCCTAACCATAAACCTAACCCTAACACCCTAAACCTAACGTCTAACACCGTCTATAATCCTAACCCTTACCATAACCCTCACCCTTAACCTAAACTTCACACTAACCCTAAACCTAACCTAACGCTGACCCTAGACATAACGCCTAACCCTCACCGAACCCTAAACCTATCCTTAACACTAACCTGCACACAAACCCAAACCCTAGCCCTCACCATAAAAATAACCCTCACCCTATCCTGAACTTCATCCAAACACTCACCATAACCTTAACCCTAAACCTAGACCTAACCCAAACCCTAACCTTAAACCTAACTCTAAGAATAACGCTAGTCCATCTGTAACCCTAAACCGAACACTTACAATAGCCCTGAACCTAACCCGAAAATAATCCTAATCCTAACCCTAGACCTAATCCTAACCCTACCCCTAACCCTGACCCTAAATAGAACACTAAGTCTAACCCTCAACATGGACCTAAACCTAATTCTTACCCTACACCTAACCCTAATCCTAAACCAAACCCTAACTCTGACTATAACCCTAATCGTAACAATTACCCTAAACCCTCACCTTAACTGGAAAACTAACCGTAACCCGCACCCTAAATCCTAACCGTATCCCACAACCCTAACCCTAATGCTATCCCTAAGCCTAACCCTAACATTAACCTGAAACCCCTGAGCCCTAATGATAAACCTAACCCTAACACAAACCCTAACCCTAACACCAAAGCCTAGCAAAAACCTTAACACTAACTCTCACCCTAACTCTAACACTAACCCGAAACCGAATCATGCACCTAACCCTAAGCCTAAACCAAACCTAACCATGACCAGAACCGCAAGGCCTAACCGGAACCCTCACCCAAACCCTAACCCTAAACTACACCTCTAACCCCTAACGCCTTATCATAACGATAATCCTAACCCTAACCAACCCTAACCCTAAAACTAACCCTCACCCCAACCACAAAGCCTAACACAACCATGACCCTAACCCTAAACGTAACACTAAACTTAACCCTAACCTTAAATCTAACCCTAACCCTAAAACTGAACACAACCCCTGAACGTAACCCTAACCCTGAACATAACCTTAACACTAACCTGAAAACAAGCCCAAACCTTAGCCATAACCCTAACCCTCACCCTATCTTAAACTTCACCCTATCCCTAACCTAAAACTCACCCTGACTTTAACCCTAACCCTCCCCAGAAACCTAACCCTCACCTTAACCTTGGCCCACCTGTAACCCGAAACCTAACCCTTACAATAACTCTGACCCTAATCCTCGCCCTAAACCTAATTCTAATTCTAACCCTGACCCTAACCCTAACCTAACCTCAACCCTATCTTTAAGCCTACCATAAACTTAAACCTAACCCTAACCCTTAACCTTAACTCTAACCCTAACCCTAGCCCTAACCCTAACCTTAACGGTAACACTTACCCAGAACCCTCACCTTAACTGTAAATGTAACTCTAACTCTTACCCTAACCCTAAACTTAACCCTAATTATAACCTTAACCTAAACCTAACTGAAACAGTAACCCTTAACCCTAACTCTAATCCTAATCCTTAGCCTAAAACTAACCTTAACCCTAAACCTAACCCTAACCACTGATCCTAACTCTAACCCTAACCCTGAGCCGAACCCTCACCCTTAACCAGAATTTCACCCTAAAGCATAACGCTAAGCGTACCCTCACTTCATTCAAACCCGAACCCTAAGCAAAACTAACACTAACACTACACGTAACCCTAACCCTAAACCTAACCCTAACCCTGACTCTGACCTGAACCCAAACCCCTAACCCCAACCCTCTCGCTTCACATAAACTTCTCTGTAACCCTAGCCCTAAACCTAAACATAACACTAAATCTCCCCTAACCCTGACCGTACCATAAACGTAACCCTAACTCTAAACTCAAAACTAACCCTGACCCTAACCCTAACTCTAACCCTAATCCTAACCCTAAAACTTACCCTACACACTCAGCTTCAATGGAAACCTAGCACTAACCCTCATCTTACCATCTAAACCTAACCTCAACCCTTAACCTAACCCTATCTATAACCTTCACCTAGCCCTAAACCTAAACATGACTTAACCCTAACACTAACCCTAACCCTAAATCTAAACCTAACCTTAACCCTGCACTTAATCCTAACCTAAGCTCTAACCCTAACCCCTAACGCTAACCCTAAGCTCAACCCTCACCCTTCAATTAAACTTTACCCCAGCTGTAGCCCTAACCCTAAGCCGAACCCTAAACCTGACCCTAACATTAACCCAAACACCTAACCCTAACCCTAAGCCTAATCCTAAACCTAACCCTAACCTTAACCCAAATGCCTAACCCTAACCCTAACCCTCATCCTTAACCTAAACTTCACCCTAAACCTAAGGCTAACCCTAACACTGAAAGTAAAGCTAAGCCTTAACTATCCCCTAACTCTAGCCCTGACCCTAAACCTAATGCTAACCCTAGCCCTAACAGTAACACCCTAAAACATCAGCTTAATGTAAACTTAACACTAACCCTCCCATGAACCCCTAACCCTAACCCTACCCCGCATCCTACACCTAACCCAGACCTAAACCTAACCCTTTCTCTAACCCTAAATTAACCCTAACCTTAACTCTACCCTAACCCTAACAACAACTCTGAACCTGACCATAACCATCATCCTAAACCCTAGCACTAACTCCAACTCTAAATCTAACCCTAAGCTAGCCCTACCCTTTACCGTAAACCTAGCCTTAACCCTAACCTTACCCCTACCCAAACCCTAACGCTATACCTAACCCGAACACTAACCTTAACCCTACTCTAACCTTAAGCCTAACCCTGACTATTAACTGAAACTTCACCCTAACCCTAAGCCTAACTCTAACTCTAACCCTAACCATAACAATTAGCCTAAACCCTCGCCTTAACTGTAAACCTAACCCTAACCCTCACCCTAATCCTTAACCGTATCCCCAACCCTAAACCTGACGCTATCCCCAAACTTATCCCTAACCCTAACCCTAATACGAACAGTAACCCAAATCTAACCCTAACCCTAATATTAAACCTAAACTTAAATCTACCCTAACCATAAACCTAACCCTAACACCCTAAACCTAACGTCTAACACCGTCTATAATCCTAACCCTTACCATAACCCTCACCCTTAACCTAAACTTCACACTAACCCTAAACCTAACCTAACGCTGACCCTAGACATAACGCCTAACCCTCACCGAACCCTAAACCTATCCTTAACACTAACCTGCACACAAACCCAAACCCTAGCCCTCACCATAAAAATAACCCTCACCCTATCCTGAACTTCATCCAAACACTAACCATAACCTTAACCCTAAACCTAGACCTAACCCAAACCCTAACCTTAAACCTAACTCTAAGAATAACGCTAGTCCATCTGTAACCCTAAACCGAACACTTACAATAGCCCTGAACCTAACCCTAAAATAATCCTAATCCTAACCCTAGACCTAATCCTAACCCTACCCCTAACCCTGACCCTAAATAGAACACTAAGTCTAACCCTCAACATGGACCTAAACCTAATTCTTACCCTACACCTAACCCTAATCCTAAACCAAACCCTAACTCTGACTATAACCCTAATCGTAACAATTACCCTAAACCCTCACCTTAACTGGAAAACTAACCGTAACCCGCACCCTAAATCCTAACCGTATCCCACAACCCTAACCCTAATGCTATCCCTAAGCCTAACCCTAACATTAACCTGAAACCCCTGAGCCCTAATGATAAACCTAACCCTAACACAAACCCTAACCCTAACACCAAAGCCTAGCAAAAACCTTAACACTAACTCTCACCCTAACTCTAACACTAACCCGAAACCGAATCATGCACCTAACCCTAAGCCTAAACCAAACCTAACCATGACCAGAACCGCAAGGCCTAACCGGAACCCTCACCCAAACCCTAACCCTAAACTACACCTCTAACCCCTAACGCCTTATCATAACGGTAATCCTAACCCTAACCAACCCTAACCCTAAAACTAACCCTCACCCCAACCACAAAGCCTAACACAACCATGACCCTAACCCTAAACGTAACACTAAACTTAACCCTCACCTTAAATCTAACCCTAACCCTAAAACTGAACACAACCCCTGAACGTAACCCTAACCCTGAACATAACCTTAACACTAACCTGAAAACAAGCCCAAACCTTAGCCATAACCCTAACCCTCACCCTATTTAAACTTCACCCTATCCCTAACCTAAAACTCACCCTGACTTTAACCCTAACCCTCCCCAGAAACCTAACCCTCACCTTAACCTTGGCCCACCTGTAACCCGAAACCTAACCCTTACAATAACTCTGACCCTAATCCTCGCCCTAAACCTAATTCTAATTCTAACCCTGACCCTGACCCTAACCCTAACCTAACCTCAACCCTATCTTTAAGCCTACCATAAACTTAAACCTAACCCTAACCCTTAACCTTAACTCTAACCCTAACCCTAGCCCTAACCCTAACCTTAACGGTAACACTTACCCAGAACCCTCACCTTAACTGTAAATGTAACTCTAACTCTTACCCTAACCCTAAACTTAACCCTAATTATAACCTTAACCTAAACCTAACTGAAACAGTAACCCTTAATCCTAACTCTAATCCTAATCCTTAGCCTAAAACTAACCTTAACCCTAAACCTAACCCTAACCACTGACCCTAACTCTAACCCTAACCCTGAGCCGAACCCTCACCCTTAACCAGAATTTCACCCTAAAGCATAACGCTAAGCGTACCCTCACTTCATTCAAACCCGAACCCTAAGCAAAACTAACACTAACACTACACGTAACCCTAACCCTAAACCTAACCCTAACCCTGACTCTGACCTGAACCCAAACCCCTAACCCCAACCCTCTCGCTTCACATAAACTTCTCTGTAACCCTAGCCCTAAAACTAAACGTAACACTAAATCTCCCCTAACCCTGACCGTACCATAAACGTAACCCTAACTCTAAACTCAAAACTAACCCTGACCCTAACCCTAACTCTAACCCTAATCCTAACCCTAAAACTTACCCTACACACTCAGCTTCAATGGAAACCTAGCACTAACCCTCATCTTACCATCTAAACCTAACCTCAACCCTTAACCTAACCCTATCTATAATCTTCACCTAGCCCTAAACCTAAACATGACTTAACCCTAACACTAACCCTAACCCTAAATCTAAACCTAACCTTAACCCTACACTTAATCCTAACCTAAGCTCTAACCCTAACCCCTAACGCTAACCCTAAGCTCAACCCTCACCCTTCAATTAAACTTTACCCCAGCTGTAGCCCTAACCCTAAGCCGAACCCTAAACCTGACCCTAACATTAACCCAAACACCTAACCCTAACCCTAAGCCTAATCCTAAACCTAACCCTAACCTTAACCCAAATGCCTAACCCTAACCCTAACCCTCATCCTTAACCTAAACTTCACCCTAAACCTAAGGCTAACCCTAACACTGAAAGTAAAGCTAAGCCTTAACTATCCCCTAACTCTAGCCCTGACCCTAAACCTAATGCTAACCCTAGCCCTAACAGTAACACCCTAAAACATCAGCTTAATGGAAACTTAACACTAACCCTCCCATGAACCCCTAACCCTAACCCTACCCCGCATCCTACACCTAACCCAGACCTAAACCTAACCCTTTCTCTAACCCTAAATTAACCCTAACCTTAACTCTACCCTAACCCTAACAACAACTCTGAACCTGACCATAACCATCATCCTAAACCCTAGCACTAACTCCAACTCTAAATCTAACCCTAAGCTAGCCCTACCCTTTACCGTAAACCTAGCCTTAACCCTAACCTTACCCCTACCCAAACCCTAACGCTATACCTAACCCGAACACTAACCTTAACCCTACTCTAACCTTAAGCCTAACCCTGACTATTAACTGAAACTTCACCCTAACCCTAAGCCTAACTCTAACTCTAACCCTAACCATAACAATGACCCTAAACCCTCGCCTTAACTGTAAACCTAACCCGAACCCTCACCCTAATCCTTAACCGTATCCCCAACCCTAAACCTGACGCTATCCCCAAACTTATCCCTAACCCTAACCCTAATACGAACAGTAACCCAAATCTAACCCTAACCCTAATATTAAACCTAAACTTAAATCTACCCTAACCATAAACCTAACCCTAACACCCTAAACCTAACGTCTAACACCGTCTATAATCCTAACCCTTACCATAACCCTCACCCTTAACCTAAACTTCACACTAACCCTAAACCTAACCTAACGCTGACCCTAGACATAACGCCTAACCCTCACCGAACCCTAAACCTATCCTTAACACTAACCTGCACACAAACCCAAACCCTAGCCCTCACCATAAAAATAACCCTCACCCTATCCTGAACTTCATCCAAACACTAACCATAACCTTAACCCTAAACCTAGACCTAACCCAAACCCTAACCTTAAACCTAACTCTAAGAATAACGCTAGTCCATCTGTAACCCTAAACCGAACACTTACAATAGCCCTGAACCTAACCCTAAAATAATCCTAATCCTAACCCTAGACCTAATCCTAACCCTACCCCTAACCCTGACCCTAAATAGAACACTAAGTCTAACCCTCAACATGGACCTAAACCTAATTCTTACCCTACACCTAACCCTAATCCTAAACCAAACCCTAACTCTGACTATAACCCTAATCGTAACAATTACCCTAAACCCTCACCTTAACTGGAAAACTAACCGTAACCCGCACCCTAAATCCTAACCGTATCCCACAACCCTAACCCTAATGCTATCCCTAAGCCTAACCCTAACATTAACCTGAAACCCCTGAGCCCTAATGATAAACCTAACCCTAACACAAACCCTAACCCTAACACCAAAGCCTAGCAAAAACCTTAACACTAACTCTCACCCTAACTCTAACACTAACCCGAAACCGAATCATGCACCTAACCCTAAGCCTAAACCAAACCTAACCATGACCAGAACCGCAAGGCCTAACCGGAACCCTCACCCAAACCCTAACCCTAAACTACACCTCTAACCCCTAACGCCTTATCATAACGGTAATCCTAACCCTAACCAACCCTAACCCTAAAACTAACCCTCACCCCAACCACAAAGCCTAACACAACCATGACCCTAACCCTAAACGTAACACTAAACTTAACCCTCACCTTAAATCTAACCCTAACCCTAAAACTGAACACAACCCCTGAACGTAACCCTAACCCTGAACATAACCTTAACACTAACCTGAAAACAAGCCCAAACCTTAGCCATAACCCTAACCCTCACCCTATTTAAACTTCACCCTATCCCTAACCTAAAACTCACCCTGACTTTAACCCTAACCCTCCCCAGAAACCTAACCCTCACCTTAACCTTGGCCCACCTGTAACCCGAAACCTAACCCTTACAATAACTCTGACCCTAATCCTCGCCCTAAACCTAATTCTAATTCTAACCCTGACCCTGACCCTAACCCTAACCTAACCTCAACCCTATCTTTAAGCCTACCATAAACTTAAACCTAACCCTAACCCTTAACCTTAACTCTAACCCTAACCCTAGCCCTAACCCTAACCTTAACGGTAACACTTACCCAGAACCCTCACCTTAACTGTAAATGTAACTCTAACTCTTACCCTAACCCTAAACTTAACCCTAATTATAACCTTAACCTAAACCTAACTGAAACAGTAACCCTTAATCCTAACTCTAATCCTAATCCTTAGCCTAAAACTAACCTTAACCCTAAACCTAACCCTAACCACTGACCCTAACTCTAACCCTAACCCTGAGCCGAACCCTCACCCTTAACCAGAATTTCACCCTAAAGCATAACGCTAAGCGTACCCTCACTTCATTCAAACCCGAACCCTAAGCAAAACTAACACTAACACTACACGTAACCCTAACCCTAAACCTAACCCTAACCCTGACTCTGACCTGAACCCAAACCCCTAACCCCAACCCTCTCGCTTCACATAAACTTCTCTGTAACCCTAGCCCTAAAACTAAACGTAACACTAAATCTCCCCTAACCCTGACCGTACCATAAACGTAACCCTAACTCTAAACTCAAAACTAACCCTGACCCTAACCCTAACTCTAACCCTAATCCTAACCCTAAAACTTACCCTACACACTCAGCTTCAATGGAAACCTAGCACTAACCCTCATCTTACCATCTAAACCTAACCTCAACCCTTAACCTAACCCTATCTATAATCTTCACCTAGCCCTAAACCTAAACATGACTTAACCCTAACACTAACCCTAACCCTAAATCTAAACCTAACCTTAACCCTACACTTAATCCTAACCTAAGCTCTAACCCTAACCCCTAACGCTAACCCTAAGCTCAACCCTCACCCTTCAATTAAACTTTACCCCAGCTGTAGCCCTAACCCTAAGCCGAACCCTAAACCTGACCCTAACATTAACCCAAACACCTAACCCTAACCCTAAGCCTAATCCTAAACCTAACCCTAACCTTAACCCAAATGCCTAACCCTAACCCTAACCCTCATCCTTAACCTAAACTTCACCCTAAACCTAAGGCTAACCCTAACACTGAAAGTAAAGCTAAGCCTTAACTATCCCCTAACTCTAGCCCTGACCCTAAACCTAATGCTAACCCTAGCCCTAACAGTAACACCCTAAAACATCAGCTTAATGGAAACTTAACACTAACCCTCCCATGAACCCCTAACCCTAACCCTACCCCGCATCCTACACCTAACCCAGACCTAAACCTAACCCTTTCTCTAACCCTAAATTAACCCTAACCTTAACTCTACCCTAACCCTAACAACAACTCTGAACCTGACCATAACCATCATCCTAAACCCTAGCACTAACTCCAACTCTAAATCTAACCCTAAGCTAGCCCTACCCTTTACCGTAAACCTAGCCTTAACCCTAACCTTACCCCTACCCAAACCCTAACGCTATACCTAACCCGAACACTAACCTTAACCCTACTCTAACCTTAAGCCTAACCCTGACTATTAGCTGAAACTTCACCCTAACCCTAAGCCTAACTCTAACTCTAACCCTAACCATAACAATTACCCTTAACCCTCGCCTTAACTGTAAACCTAACCCTAACCCTCACCCTAATCCTTAACCGTATCCGCAACCCTAAACCTGACGCTATCCCCAAACTTATCCCTAACCCTAACCCTAATACGAACAGTAACCCAAATCTAACCCTAACCCTAATATTAAACCTAAACTTAAATCTACCCTAACCATAAACCTAACCCTAACACCCTAAACCTAACGTCTAACACCGTCTATAATCCTAACCCTTACCATAACCCTCACCCTTAACCTAAACTTCACACTAACCCTAAACCTAACCTAACGCTGACCCTAGACATAACGCCTAACCCTCACCGAACCCTAAACCTATCCTTAACACTAACCTGCACACAAACCCAAACCCTAGCCCTCACCATAAAAATAACCCTCACCCTATCCTGAACTTCATCCAAACACTCACCATAACCTTAACCCTAAACCTAGACCTAACCCAAACCCTAACCTTAAACCTAACTCTAAGAATAACGCTAGTCCATCTGTAACCCTAAACCGAACACTTACAATAGCCCTGAACCTAACCCGAAAATAATCCTAATCCTAACCCTAGACCTAATCCTAACCCTACCCCTAACCCTGACCCTAAATAGAACACTAAGTCTAACCCTCAACATGGACCTAAACCTAATTCTTACCCTACACCTAACCCTAATCCTAAACCAAACCCTAACTCTGACTATAACCCTAATCGTAACAATTACCCTAAACCCTCACCTTAACTGGAAAACTAACCGTAACCCGCACCCTAAATCCTAACCGTATCCCACAACCCTAACCCTAATGCTATCCCTAAGCCTAACCCTAACATTAACCTGAAACCCCTGAGCCCTAATGATAAACCTAACCCTAACACAAACCCTAACCCTAACACCAAAGCCTAGCAAAAACCTTAACACTAACTCTCACCCTAACTCTAACACTAACCCGAAACCGAATCATGCACCTAACCCTAAGCCTAAACCAAACCTAACCATGACCAGAACCGCAAGGCCTAACCGGAACCCTCACCCAAACCCTAACCCTAAACTACACCTCTAACCCCTAACGCCTTATCATAACGATAATCCTAACCCTAACCAACCCTAACCCTAAAACTAACCCTCACCCCAACCACAAAGCCTAACACAACCATGACCCTAACCCTAAACGTAACACTAAACTTAACCCTAACCTTAAATCTAACCCTAACCCTAAAACTGAACACAACCCCTGAACGTAACCCTAACCCTGAACATAACCTTAACACTAACCTGAAAACAAGCCCAAACCTTAGCCATAACCCTAACCCTCACCCTATCTTAAACTTCACCCTATCCCTAACCTAAAACTCACCCTGACTTTAACCCTAACCCTCCCCAGAAACCTAACCCTCACCTTAACCTTGGCCCACCTGTAACCCGAAACCTAACCCTTACAATAACTCTGACCCTAATCCTCGCCCTAAACCTAATTCTAATTCTAACCCTGACCCTAACCCTAACCTAACCTCAACCCTATCTTTAAGCCTACCATAAACTTAAACCTAACCCTAACCCTTAACCTTAACTCTAACCCTAACCCTAGCCCTAACCCTAACCTTAACGGTAACACTTACCCAGAACCCTCACCTTAACTGTAAATGTAACTCTAACTCTTACCCTAACCCTAAACTTAACCCTAATTATAACCTTAACCTAAACCTAACTGAAACAGTAACCCTTAACCCTAACTCTAATCCTAATCCTTAGCCTAAAACTAACCTTAACCCTAAACCTAACCCTAACCACTGATCCTAACTCTAACCCTAACCCTGAGCCGAACCCTCACCCTTAACCAGAATTTCACCCTAAAGCATAACGCTAAGCGTACCCTCACTTCATTCAAACCCGAACCCTAAGCAAAACTAACACTAACACTACACGTAACCCTAACCCTAAACCTAACCCTAACCCTGACTCTGACCTGAACCCAAACCCCTAACCCCAACCCTCTCGCTTCACATAAACTTCTCTGTAACCCTAGCCCTAAACCTAAACATAACACTAAATCTCCCCTAACCCTGACCGTACCATAAACGTAACCCTAACTCTAAACTCAAAACTAACCCTGACCCTAACCCTAACTCTAACCCTAATCCTAACCCTAAAACTTACCCTACACACTCAGCTTCAATGGAAACCTAGCACTAACCCTCATCTTACCATCTAAACCTAACCTCAACCCTTAACCTAACCCTATCTATAACCTTCACCTAGCCCTAAACCTAAACATGACTTAACCCTAACACTAACCCTAACCCTAAATCTAAACCTAACCTTAACCCTGCACTTAATCCTAACCTAAGCTCTAACCCTAACCCCTAACGCTAACCCTAAGCTCAACCCTCACCCTTCAATTAAACTTTACCCCAGCTGTAGCCCTAACCCTAAGCCGAACCCTAAACCTGACCCTAACATTAACCCAAACACCTAACCCTAACCCTAAGCCTAATCCTAAACCTAACCCTAACCTTAACCCAAATGCCTAACCCTAACCCTAACCCTCATCCTTAACCTAAACTTCACCCTAAACCTAAGGCTAACCCTAACACTGAAAGTAAAGCTAAGCCTTAACTATCCCCTAACTCTAGCCCTGACCCTAAACCTAATGCTAACCCTAGCCCTAACAGTAACACCCTAAAACATCAGCTTAATGTAAACTTAACACTAACCCTCCCATGAACCCCTAACCCTAACCCTACCCCGCATCCTACACCTAACCCAGACCTAAACCTAACCCTTTCTCTAACCCTAAATTAACCCTAACCTTAACTCTACCCTAACCCTAACAACAACTCTGAACCTGACCATAACCATCATCCTAAACCCTAGCACTAACTCCAACTCTAAATCTAACCCTAAGCTAGCCCTACCCTTTACCGTAAACCTAGCCTTAACCCTAACCTTACCCCTACCCAAACCCTAACGCTATACCTAACCCGAACACTAACCTTAACCCTACTCTAACCTTAAGCCTAACCCTGACTATTAACTGAAACTTCACCCTAACCCTAAGCCTAACTCTAACTCTAACCCTAACCATAACAATTAGCCTAAACCCTCGCCTTAACTGTAAACCTAACCCTAACCCTCACCCTAATCCTTAACCGTATCCCCAACCCTAAACCTGACGCTATCCCCAAACTTATCCCTAACCCTAACCCTAATACGAACAGTAACCCAAATCTAACCCTAACCCTAATATTAAACCTAAACTTAAATCTACCCTAACCATAAACCTAACCCTAACACCCTAAACCTAACGTCTAACACCGTCTATAATCCTAACCCTTACCATAACCCTCACCCTTAACCTAAACTTCACACTAACCCTAAACCTAACCTAACGCTGACCCTAGACATAACGCCTAACCCTCACCGAACCCTAAACCTATCCTTAACACTAACCTGCACACAAACCCAAACCCTAGCCCTCACCATAAAAATAACCCTCACCCTATCCTGAACTTCATCCAAACACTAACCATAACCTTAACCCTAAACCTAGACCTAACCCAAACCCTAACCTTAAACCTAACTCTAAGAATAACGCTAGTCCATCTGTAACCCTAAACCGAACACTTACAATAGCCCTGAACCTAACCCTAAAATAATCCTAATCCTAACCCTAGACCTAATCCTAACCCTACCCCTAACCCTGACCCTAAATAGAACACTAAGTCTAACCCTCAACATGGACCTAAACCTAATTCTTACCCTACACCTAACCCTAATCCTAAACCAAACCCTAACTCTGACTATAACCCTAATCGTAACAATTACCCTAAACCCTCACCTTAACTGGAAAACTAACCGTAACCCGCACCCTAAATCCTAACCGTATCCCACAACCCTAACCCTAATGCTATCCCTAAGCCTAACCCTAACATTAACCTGAAACCCCTGAGCCCTAATGATAAACCTAACCCTAACACAAACCCTAACCCTAACACCAAAGCCTAGCAAAAACCTTAACACTAACTCTCACCCTAACTCTAACACTAACCCGAAACCGAATCATGCACCTAACCCTAAGCCTAAACCAAACCTAACCATGACCAGAACCGCAAGGCCTAACCGGAACCCTCACCCAAACCCTAACCCTAAACTACACCTCTAACCCCTAACGCCTTATCATAACGGTAATCCTAACCCTAACCAACCCTAACCCTAAAACTAACCCTCACCCCAACCACAAAGCCTAACACAACCATGACCCTAACCCTAAACGTAACACTAAACTTAACCCTCACCTTAAATCTAACCCTAACCCTAAAACTGAACACAACCCCTGAACGTAACCCTAACCCTGAACATAACCTTAACACTAACCTGAAAACAAGCCCAAACCTTAGCCATAACCCTAACCCTCACCCTATTTAAACTTCACCCTATCCCTAACCTAAAACTCACCCTGACTTTAACCCTAACCCTCCCCAGAAACCTAACCCTCACCTTAACCTTGGCCCACCTGTAACCCGAAACCTAACCCTTACAATAACTCTGACCCTAATCCTCGCCCTAAACCTAATTCTAATTCTAACCCTGACCCTGACCCTAACCCTAACCTAACCTCAACCCTATCTTTAAGCCTACCATAAACTTAAACCTAACCCTAACCCTTAACCTTAACTCTAACCCTAACCCTAGCCCTAACCCTAACCTTAACGGTAACACTTACCCAGAACCCTCACCTTAACTGTAAATGTAACTCTAACTCTTACCCTAACCCTAAACTTAACCCTAATTATAACCTTAACCTAAACCTAACTGAAACAGTAACCCTTAATCCTAACTCTAATCCTAATCCTTAGCCTAAAACTAACCTTAACCCTAAACCTAACCCTAACCACTGACCCTAACTCTAACCCTAACCCTGAGCCGAACCCTCACCCTTAACCAGAATTTCACCCTAAAGCATAACGCTAAGCGTACCCTCACTTCATTCAAACCCGAACCCTAAGCAAAACTAACACTAACACTACACGTAACCCTAACCCTAAACCTAACCCTAACCCTGACTCTGACCTGAACCCAAACCCCTAACCCCAACCCTCTCGCTTCACATAAACTTCTCTGTAACCCTAGCCCTAAAACTAAACGTAACACTAAATCTCCCCTAACCCTGACCGTACCATAAACGTAACCCTAACTCTAAACTCAAAACTAACCCTGACCCTAACCCTAACTCTAACCCTAATCCTAACCCTAAAACTTACCCTACACACTCAGCTTCAATGGAAACCTAGCACTAACCCTCATCTTACCATCTAAACCTAACCTCAACCCTTAACCTAACCCTATCTATAATCTTCACCTAGCCCTAAACCTAAACATGACTTAACCCTAACACTAACCCTAACCCTAAATCTAAACCTAACCTTAACCCTACACTTAATCCTAACCTAAGCTCTAACCCTAACCCCTAACGCTAACCCTAAGCTCAACCCTCACCCTTCAATTAAACTTTACCCCAGCTGTAGCCCTAACCCTAAGCCGAACCCTAAACCTGACCCTAACATTAACCCAAACACCTAACCCTAACCCTAAGCCTAATCCTAAACCTAACCCTAACCTTAACCCAAATGCCTAACCCTAACCCTAACCCTCATCCTTAACCTAAACTTCACCCTAAACCTAAGGCTAACCCTAACACTGAAAGTAAAGCTAAGCCTTAACTATCCCCTAACTCTAGCCCTGACCCTAAACCTAATGCTAACCCTAGCCCTAACAGTAACACCCTAAAACATCAGCTTAATGGAAACTTAACACTAACCCTCCCATGAACCCCTAACCCTAACCCTACCCCGCATCCTACACCTAACCCAGACCTAAACCTAACCCTTTCTCTAACCCTAAATTAACCCTAACCTTAACTCTACCCTAACCCTAACAACAACTCTGAACCTGACCATAACCATCATCCTAAACCCTAGCACTAACTCCAACTCTAAATCTAACCCTAAGCTAGCCCTACCCTTTACCGTAAACCTAGCCTTAACCCTAACCTTACCCCTACCCAAACCCTAACGCTATACCTAACCCGAACACTAACCTTAACCCTACTCTAACCTTAAGCCTAACCCTGACTATTAGCTGAAACTTCACCCTAACCCTAAGCCTAACTCTAACTCTAACCCTAACCATAACAATTACCCTTAACCCTCGCCTTAACTGTAAACCTAACCCTAACCCTCACCCTAATCCTTAACCGTATCCGCAACCCTAAACCTGACGCTATCCCCAAACTTATCCCTAACCCTAACCCTAATACGAACAGTAACCCAAATCTAACCCTAACCCTAATATTAAACCTAAACTTAAATCTACCCTAACCATAAACCTAACCCTAACACCCTAAACCTAACGTCTAACACCGTCTATAATCCTAACCCTTACCATAACCCTCACCCTTAACCTAAACTTCACACTAACCCTAAACCTAACCTAACGCTGACCCTAGACATAACGCCTAACCCTCACCGAACCCTAAACCTATCCTTAACACTAACCTGCACACAAACCCAAACCCTAGCCCTCACCATAAAAATAACCCTCACCCTATCCTGAACTTCATCCAAACACTCACCATAACCTTAACCCTAAACCTAGACCTAACCCAAACCCTAACCTTAAACCTAACTCTAAGAATAACGCTAGTCCATCTGTAACCCTAAACCGAACACTTACAATAGCCCTGAACCTAACCCTAAAATAATCCTAATCCTAACCCTAGACCTAATCCTAACCCTACCCCTAACCCTTACCCTAAATAGAACACTAAGTCTAACCCTCAACATGGACCTAAACCTAATTCTTACCCTACACCTAACCCTAATCCTAAACCAAACCCTAACTCTGACTATAACCCTAATCGTAACAATTACCCTAAACCCTCACCTTAACTGGAAAACTAACCGTAACCCGCACCCTAAATCCTAACCGTATCCCACAACCCTAACCCTAATGCTATCCCTAACCCTAACCCTAACATTAACCTGAAACCCCTGAGCCCTAATGATAAACCTAACCCTAACACAAACCCTAACCCTAACACCAAAGCCTAGCAAAAACCTTAACACTAACTCTCACCCTAACTCTAACACTAACCCGAAACCGAATCATGCACCTAACCCTAAGCCTAAACCAAACCTAACCATGACCAGAACCGCAAGGCCTAACCGGAACCCTCACCCAAACCCTAACCCTAAACTACACCTCTAACCCCTAACGCCTTATCATAACGGTAATCCTAACCCTAACCAACCCTAACCCTAAAACTAACCCTCACCCCAACCACAAAGCCTAACACAACCATGACCCTAACCCTAAACGTAACACTAAACTTAACCCTAACCTTAAATCTAACCCTAACCCTAAAACTGAACACAACCCCTGAACGTAACCCTAACCCTGAACATAACCTTAACACTAACCTGAAAACAAGCCCAAACCTTAGCCATAACCCTAACCCTCACCCTATCTTAAACTTCACCCTATCCCTAACCTAAAACTCACCCTGACTTTAACCCTAACCCTCCCCAGAAACCTAACCCTCACCTTAACCTTGGCCCACCTGTAACCCGAAACCTAACCCTTACAATAACTCTGACCCTAATCCTCGCCCTAAACCTAATTCTAATTCTAACCCTGACCCTAACCCTAACCTAACCTCAACCCTATCTTTAAGCCTACCATAAACTTAAACCTAACCCTAACCCTTAACCTTAACTCTAACCCTAACCCTAGCCCTAACCCTAACCTTAACGGTAACACTTACCCAGAACCCTCACCTTAACTGTAAATGTAACTCTAACTCTTACCCTAACCCTAAACTTAACCCTAATTATAACCTTAACCTAAACCTAACTGAAACAGTAACCCTTAACCCTAACTCTAATCCTAATCCTTAGCCTAAAACTAACCTTAACCCTAAACCTAACCCTAACCACTGACCCTAACTCTAACCCTAACCCTGAGCCGAACCCTCACCCTTAACCAGAATTTCACCCTAAAGCATAACGCTAAGCGTACCCTCACTTCATTCAAACCCGAACCCTAAGCAAAACTAAAACTAACACTACACGTAACCCTAACCCTAAACCTAACCCTAACCCTGACTCTGACCTGAACCCAAACCCCTAACCCCAACCCTCTCGCTTCACATAAACTTCTCTGTAACCCTAGCCCTAAAACTAAACGTAACACTAAATCTCCCCTAACCCTGACCGTACCATAAACGTAACCCTAACTCTAAACTCAAAACTAACCCTGACCCTAACCCTAACTCTAACCCTAATCCTAACCCTAAAACTTACCCTACACACTCAGCTTCAATGGAAACCTAGCACTAACCCTCATCTTACCATCTAAACCTAACCTCAATCCTTAACCTAACCCTATCTATAACCTTCACCTAGCCCTAAACCTAAACATGACTTAACCCTAACACTAACCCTAACCCTAAATCTAAACCTAACCTTAACCCTACACTTAATCCTAACCTAAGCTCTAACCCTAACCCCTAACGCTAACCCTAAGCTCAACCCTCACCCTTCAATTAAACTTTACCCCAGCTGTAGCCCTAACCCTAAGCCGAACCCTAAACCTGACCCTAACATTAACCCAAACACCTAACCCTAACCCTAAGCCTAATCCTAAACCTAACCCTAACCTTAACCCAAATGCCTAACCCTAACCCTAACCCTCATCCTTAACCTAAACTTCACCCTAAACCTAAGGCTAACCCTAACGCTGAAAGTAAAGCTAAGCCTTAACTATCCCCTAACTCTAGCCCTGACCCTAAACCTAATGCTAACCCTAGCCCTAACAGTAACACCCTAAAACATCAGCTTAATGGAAACTTAACACTAACCCTCCCATGAACCCCTAACCCTAACCCTACCCCGCATCCTACACCTAACCCAGACCTAAACCTAACCCTTTCTCTAACCCTAAATTAACCCTAACCTTAACTCTACCCTAACCCTAACAACAACTCTGAACCTGACCATAACCATCATCCTAAACCCTAGCACTAACTCCAACTCTAAATCTAACCCTAAGCTAGCCCTACCCTTTACCGTAAACCTAGCCTTAACCCTAACCTTACCCCTACCCAAACCCTAACGCTATACCTAACCCGAACACTAACCTTAACCCTACTCTAACCTTAAGCCTAACCCTGACTATTAACTGAAACTTCACCCTAACCCTAAGCCTAACTCTAACTCTAACCCTAACCATAACAATTACCCTAAACCCTCGCCTTAACTGTAAACCTAACCCTAACCCTCACCCTAATCCTTAACCGTATCCCCAACCCTAAACCTGACGCTATCCCCAAACTTATCCCTAACCCTAACCCTAATACGAACAGTAACCCAAATCTAACCCTAACCCTAATATTAAACCTAAACTTAAATCTACCCTAACCATAAACCTAACCCTAACACCCTAAACCTAACGTCTAACACCGTCTATAATCCTAACCCTTACCATAACCCTCACCCTTAACCTAAACTTCACACTAACCCTAAACCTAACCTAACGCTGACCCTAGACATAACGCCTAACCCTCACCGAACCCTAAACCTATCCTTAACACTAACCTGCACACAAACCCAAACCCTAGCCCTCACCATAAAAATAACCCTCACCCTATCCTGAACTTCATCCAAACACTAACCATAACCTTAACCCTAAACCTAGACCTAACCCAAACCCTAACCTTAAACCTAACTCTAAGAATAACGCTAGTCCATCTGTAACCCTAAACCGAACACTTACAATAGCCCTGAACCTAACCCTAAGATAATCCTAATCCTAACCCTAGACCTAATCCTAACCCTACCCCTAACCCTTACCCTAAATAGAACACTAAGTCTAACCCTCAACATGGACCTAAACCTAATTCTTACCCTACACCTAACCCTAATCCTAAACCAAACCCTAACTCTGACTATAACCCTAATCGTAACAATTACCCTAAACCCTCACCTTAACTGGAAAACTAACCGTAACCCGCACCCTAAATCCTAACCGTATCCCACAACCCTAACCCTAATGCTATCCCTAACCCTTACCCTAACCCTAACATTAACCTGAAACCCCTGAGCCCTAATGATAAACCTAACCCTAACACAAACCCTAACCCTAACACCAAAGCCTAGCAAAAACCTTAACACTAACTCTCACCCTAACTCTAACACTAACCCGAAACCGAATCATGCACCTAACCCTAAGCCTAAACCAAACCTAACCATGACCAGAACCGCAAGGCCTAACCGGAACCCTCACCCAAACCCTAACCCTAAACTACACCTCTAACCCCTAACGCCTTATCATAACGGTAATCCTAACCCTAACCAACCCTAACCCTAAAACTAACCCTCACCCCAACCACAAAGCCTAACACAACCATGACCCTAACCCTAAACGTAACACTAAACTTAACCCTAACCTTAAATCTAACCCTAACCCTAAAACTGAACACAACCCCTGAACGTAACCCTAACCCTGAACATAACCTTAACACTAACCTGAAAACAAGCCCAAACCTTAGCCATAACCCTAACCCTCACCCTATCTTAAACTTCACCCTATCCCTAACCTAAAACTCACCCTGACTTTAACCCTAACCCTCCCCATAAACCTAACCCTCACCTTAACCTTGGTCCACCTGTAACCCGAAACCTAACCCTTACAATAACTCTGACCCTAATCCTCGCCCTAAACCTAATTCTAATTCTAACCCTGACCCTGACCCTAACCCTAACCTAACCTCAACCCTATCTTTAAGCCTACCATAAACTTAAACCTAACCCTAACCCTTAACCTTAACTCTAACCCTAACCCTAGCCCTAACCCTAACCTGAACGGTAACACTTACCCAGAACTCTCACCTTAACTGTAAATGTAACTCTAACTCTTACCCTAACCCTAAACTTAACCCTAATTATAACCTTAACCTAAACCTAACTGAAACAGTAACCCTTAACCCTAACTCTAATCCTAATCCTTAGCCTAAAACTAACCTTAACCCTAAACCTAACCCTAACCACTGACCCTAACTCTAACCCTAACCCTGAGCCGAACCCTCACCCTTAACCAGAATTTCACCCTAAAGCATAACGCTAAGCGTACCCTCACTTCATTCAAACCCGAACCCTAAGCAAAACTAACACTAACACTACACGTAACCCTAACCCTAAACCTAACCCTAACCCTGACTCTGACCTGAACCCAAACCCCTAACCCCAACCCTCTCGCTTCACATAAACTTCTCTGTAACCCTAGCCCTAAAACTAAACGTAACACTAAATCTCCCCTAACCCTGACCGTACCATAAACGTAACCCTAACTCTAAACTCAAAACTAACCCTGACCCTAACCCTAACTCTAACCCTAATCCTAACCCTAAAACTTACCCTACACACTCAGCTTCAATGGAAACCTAGCACTAACCCTCATCTTACCATCTAAACCTAACCTCAACCCTTAACCTAACCCTATCTATAACCTTCACCTAGCCCTAAACCTAAACATGACTTAACCCTAACACTAACCCTAACCCTAAATCTAAACCTAACCTTAACCCTACACTTCATCCTAACCTAAGCTCTAACCCTAACCCCTAACGCTAACCCTAAGCTCAACCCTCACCCTTCAATTAAACTTTACCCCAGCTGTAGCCCTAACCCTAAGCCGAACCCTAAACCTGACCCTAACATTAACCCAAACACCTAACCCTAACCCTAAGCCTAATCCTAAACCTAACCCTAACCTTAACCCAAATGCCTAACCCTAACCCTAACCCTCATCCTTAACCTAAACTTCACCCTAAACCTAAGGCTAACCCTAACGCTGAAAGTAAAGCTAACCCTTAACTATCCCCTAACTCTAGCCCTGACCCTAAACCTAATGCTAACCCTAGCCCTAACAGTAACACCCTAAAACATCAGCTTAATGGAAACTTAACACTAACCCTCCCATGAACCCCTAACCCTAACCCTACCCCGCATCCTACACCTAACCCAGACCTAAACCTAACCCTTTCTCTAACCCTAAATTAACCCTAACCTTAACTCTACCCTAACCCTAACAACAACTCTGAACCTGACCATAACCATCATCCTAAACCCTAGCACTAACTCCAACTCTAAATCTAACCCTAAGCTAGCCCTACCCTTTACCGTAAACCTAGCCTTAACCCTAACCTTACCCCTACCCAAACCCTAACGCTATACCTAACCCGAACACTAACCTTAACCCTACTCTAACCTTAAGCCTAACCCTGACTATTAACTGAAACTTCACCCTAACCCTAAGCCTAACTCTAACTCTAACCCTAACCATAACAATGACCCTAAACCCTCGCCTTAACTGTAAACCTAACCCTAACCCTCACCCTAATCCTTAACCGTATCCCCAACCCTAAACCTGACGCTATCCCCAAACTTATCCCTAACCCTAACCCTAATACGAACAGTAACCCAAATCTAACCCTAACCCTAATATTAAACCTAAACTTAAATCTACCCTAACCATAAACCTAACCCTAACACCCTAAACCTAACGTCTAACACCGTCTATAATCCTAACCCTTACCATAACCCTCACCCTTAACCTAAACTTCACACTAACCCTAAACCTAACCTAACGCTGACCCTAGACATAACGCCTAACCCTCACCGAACCCTAAACCTATCCTTAACACTAACCTGCACACAAACCCAAACCCTAGCCCTCACCATAAAAATAACCCTCACCCTGTCCTGAACTTCATCCAAACACTAACCATAACCTTAACCCTAAACCTAGACCTAACCCAAACCCTAACCTTAAACCTAACTCTAAGAATAACGCTAGTCCATCTGTAACCCTAAACCGAACACTTACAATAGCCCTGAACCTAACCCTAAAATAATCCTAATCCTAACCCTAGACCTAATCCTAACCCTACCCCTAACCTTTACCCTAAATAGAACACTAAGTCTAACCCTCAACATGGACCTAAACCTAATTCTTACCCTACACCTAACCCTAATCCTAAACCAAACCCTAACTCTGACTATAACCCTAATCGTAACAATTACCCTAAACCCTCACCTTAACTGGAAAACTAACCGTAACCCGCACCCTAAATCCTAACCGTATCCCACAACCCTAACCCTAATGCTATCCCTAACCCTAACCCTAACATTAACCTGAAACCCCTGAGCCCTAATGATAAACCTAACCCTAACACAAACCCTAACCCTAACACCAAAGCCTAGCAAAAACCTTAACACTAACTCTCACCCTAACTCTAACACTAACCCGAAACCGAATCATGCACCTAACCCTAAGCCTAAACCAAACCTAACCATGACCAGAACCGCAAGGCCTAACCGGAACCCTCACCCAAACCCTAACCCTAAACTACACCTCTAACCCCTAACGCCTTATCATAACGGTAATCCTAACCCTAACCAACCCTAACCCTAAAACTAACCCTCACCCCAACCACAAAGCCTAACACAACCATGACCCTAACCCTAAACGTAACACTAAACTTAACCCTAACCTTAAATCTAACCCTAACCCTAAAACTGAACACAACCCCTGAACGTAACCCTAACCCTGAACATAACCTTAACACTAACCTGAAAACAAGCCCAAACCTTAGCCATAACCCTAACCCTCACCCTATCTTAAACTTCACCCTATCCCTAACCTAAAACTCACCCTGACTTTAACCCTAACCCTCCCCATAAACCTAACCCTCACCTTAACCTTGGCCCACCTGTAACCCGAAACCTAACCCTTACAATAACTCTGACCCTAATCCTCGCCCTAAACCTAATTCTAATTCTAACCCTGACCCTAACCCTAACCTAACCTCAACCCTATCTTTAAGCCTACCATAAACTTAAACCTAACCCTAACCCTTAACCTTAACTCTAACCCTAACCCTAGCCCTAACCCTAACCTGAACGGTAACACTTACCCAGAACCCTCACCTTAACTGTAAATGTAACTCTAACTCTTACCCTAACCCTAAACTTAACCCTAATTATAACCTTAACCTAAACCTAACTGAAACAGTAACCCTTAACCCTAACTCTAATCCTAATCCTTAGCCTAAAACTAACCTTAACCCTAAACCTAACCCTAACCACTGACCCTAACTCTAACCCTAACCCTGAGCCGAACCCTCACCCTTAACCAGAATTTCACCCTAAAGCATAACGCTAAGCGTACCCTCACTTCATTCAAACCCGAACCCTAAGCAAAACTAACACTAACACTACACGTAACCCTAACCCTAAACCTAACCCTAACCCTGACTCTGACCTGAACCCAAACCCCTAACCCCAACCCTCTCGCTTCACATAAACTTCTCTGTAACCCTAGCCCTAAAACTAAACGTAACACTAAATCTCCCCTAACCCTGACCGTACCATAAACGTAACCCTAACTCTAAACTCAAAGCTAACCCTGACCCTAACCCTAACTCTAACCCTAATCCTAACCCTAAAACTTACCCTACACACTCAGCTTCAATGGAAACCTAGCACTAACCCTCATCTTACCATCTAAACCTAACCTCAACCCTTAACCTAACCCTATCTATAACCTTCACCTAGCCCTAAACCTAAACATGACTTAACCCTAACACTAACCCTAACCCTAAATCTAAACCTAACCTTAACCCTACACTTAATCCTAACCTAAGCTCTAACCCTAACCCCTAACGCTAACCCTAAGCTCAACCCTCACCCTTCAATTAAACTTTACCCCAGCTGTAGCCCTAACCCTAAGCCGAACCCTAAACCTGACCCTAACATTAACCCAAACACCTAACCCTAACCCTAAGCCTAATCCTAAACCTAACCCTAACCTTAACCCAAATGCCTAACCCTAACCCTCATCCTTAACCTAAACTTCACCCTAAACCTAAGGCTAACCCTAACCCTGAAAGTAAAGCTAACCCTTAACTATCCCCTAACTCTAGCCCTGACCCTAAACCTAATGCTAACCCTAGCCCTAACAGTAACACCCTAAAACATCAGCTTAATGGAAACTTAACACTAACCCTCCCATGAACCCCTAACCCTAACCCTACCCCGCATCCTACACCTAACCCAGACCTAAACCTAACCCTTTCTCTAACCCTAAATTAACCCTAACCTTAACTCTACCCTAACCCTAACAACAACTCTGAACCTGACCATAACCATCATCCTAAACCCTAGCACTAACTCCAACTCTAAATCTAACCCTAAGCTAGCCCTACCCTTTACCGTAAACCTAGCCTTAACCCTAACCTTACCCCTACCCAAACCCTAACGCTATACCTAACCCGAACACTAACCTTAACCCTACTCTAACCTTAAGCCTAACCCTGACTATTAACTGAAACTTCACCCTAACCCTAAGCCTAACTCTAACTCTAACCCTAACCATAACAATGACCCTAAACCCTCGCCTTAACTGTAAACCTAACCCTAACCCTCACCCTAATCCTTAACCGTATCCCCAACCCTAAACCTGACGCTATCCCCAAACTTATCCCTAACCCTAACCCTAATACGAACAGTAACCCAAATCTAACCCTAACCCTAATATTAAACCTAAACTTAAATCTACCCTAACCATAAACCTAACCCTAACACCCTAAACCTAACGTCTAACACCGTCTATAATCCTAACCCTTACCATAACCCTCACCCTTAACCTAAACTTCACACTAACCCTAAACCTAACCTAACGCTGACCCTAGACATAACGCCTAACCCTCACCGAACCCTAAACCTATCCTTAACACTAACCTGCACACAAACCCAAACCCTAGCCCTCACCATAAAAATAACCCTCACCCTGTCCTGAACTTCATCCAAACACTAACCATAACCTTAACCCTAAACCTAGACCTAACCCAAACCCTAACCTTAAACCTAACTCTAAGAATAACGCTAGTCCATCTGTAACCCTAAACCGAACACTTACAATAGCCCTGAACCTAACCCTAAAATAATCCTAATCCTAACCCTAGACCTAATCCTAACCCTACCCCTAACCTTTACCCTAAATAGAACACTAAGTCTAACCCTCAACATGGACCTAAACCTAATTCTTACCCTACACCTAACCCTAATCCTAAACCAAACCCTAACTCTGACTATAACCCTAATCGTAACAATTACCCTAAACCCTCACCTTAACTGGAAAACTAACCGTAACCCGCACCCTAAATCCTAACCGTATCCCACAACCCTAACCCTAATGCTATCCCTAACCCTAACCCTAACATTAACCTGAAACCCCTGAGCCCTAATGATAAACCTAACCCTAACACAAACCCTAACCCTAACACCAAAGCCTAGCAAAAACCTTAACACTAACTCTCACCCTAACTCTAACACTAACCCGAAACCGAATCATGCACCTAACCCTAAGCCTAAACCAAACCTAACCATGACCAGAACCGCAAGGCCTAACCGGAACCCTCACCCAAACCCTAACCCTAAACTACACCTCTAACCCCTAACGCCTTATCATAACGGTAATCCTAACCCTAACCAACCCTAACCCTAAAACTAACCCTCACCCCAACCACAAAGCCTAACACAACCATGACCCTAACCCTAAACGTAACACTAAACTTAACCCTAACCTTAAATCTAACCCTAACCCTAAAACTGAACACAACCCCTGAACGTAACCCTAACCCTGAACATAACCTTAACACTAACCTGAAAACAAGCCCAAACCTTAGCCATAACCCTAACCCTCACCCTATCTTAAACTTCACCCTATCCCTAACCTAAAACTCACCCTGACTTTAACCCTAACCCTCCCCATAAACCTAACCCTCACCTTAACCTTGGCCCACCTGTAACCCGAAACCTAACCCTTACAATAACTCTGACCCTAATCCTCGCCCTAAACCTAATTCTAATTCTAACCCTGACCCTGACCCTAACCCTAACCTAACCTCAACCCTATCTTTAAGCCTACCATAAACTTAAACCTAACCCTAACCCTTAACCTTAACTCTAACCCTAACCCTAGCCCTAACCCTAACCTGAACGGTAACACTTACCCAGAACCCTCACCTTAACTGTAAATGTAACTCTAACTCTTACCCTAACCCTAAACTTAACCCTAATTATAACCTTAACCTAAACCTAACTGAAACAGTAACCCTTAACCCTAACTCTAATCCTAATCCTTAGCCTAAAACTAACCTTAACCCTAAACCTAACCCTAACCACTGACCCTAACTCTAACCCTAACCCTGAGCCGAACCCTCACCCTTAACCAGAATTTCACCCTAAAGCATAACGCTAAGCGTACCCTCACTTCATTCAAACCCGAACCCTAAGCAAAACTAACACTAACACTACACGTAACCCTAACCCTAAACCTAACCCTAACCCTGACTCTGACCTGAACCCAAACCCCTAACCCCAACCCTCTCGCTTCACATAAACTTCTCTGTAACCCTAGCCCTAAAACTAAACGTAACACTAAATCTCCCCTAACCCTGACCGTACCATAAACGTAACCCTAACTCTAAACTCAAAACTAACCCTGACCCTAACCCTAACTCTAACCCTAATCCTAACCCTAAAACTTACCCTACACACTCAGCTTCAATGGAAACCTAGCACTAACCCTCATCTTACCATCTAAACCTAACCTCAACCCTTAACCTAACCCTATCTATAACCTTCACCTAGCCCTAAACCTAAACATGACTTAACCTTAACACTAACCCTAACCCTAAATCTAAACCTAACCTTAACCCTACACTTAATCCTAACCTAAGCTCTAACCCTAACCCCTAACGCTAACCCTAAGCTCAACCCTCACCCTTCAATTAAACTTTACCCCAGCTGTAGCCCTAACCCTAAGCCGAACCCTAAACCTGACCCTAACATTAACCCAAACACCTAACCCTAACCCTAAGCCTAATCCTAAACCTAACCCTAACCTTAACCCAAATGCCTAACCCTAACCCTAACCCTCATCCTTAACCTAAACTTCACCCTAAACCTAAGGCTAACCCTAACGCTGAAAGTAAAGCTAACCCTTAACTATCCCCTAACTCTAGCCCTGACCCTAAACCTAATGCTAACCCTAGCCCTAACAGTAACACCCTAAAACATCAGCTTAATGGAAACTTAACACTAACCCTCCCATGAACCCCTAACCCTAACCCTACCCCGCATCCTACACCTAACCCAGACCTAAACCTAACCCTTTCTCTAACCCTAAATTAACCCTAACCTTAACTCTACCCTAACCCTAACAACAACTCTGAACCTGACCATAACCATCATCCTAAACCCTAGCACTAACTCCAACTCTAAATCTAACCCTAAGCTAGCCCTACCCTTTACCGTAAACCTAGCCTTAACCCTAACCTTACCCCTACCCAAACCCTAACGCTATACCTAACCCGAACACTAACCTTAACCCTACTCTAACCTTAAGCCTAACCCTGACTATTAACTGAAACTTCACCCTAACCCTAAGCCTAACTCTAACTCTAACCCTAACCATAACAATGACCCTAAACCCTCGCCTTAACTGTAAACCTAACCCTAACCCTCACCCTAATCCTTAACCGTATCCCCAACCCTAAACCTGACGCTATCCCCAAACTTATCCCTAACCCTAACCCTAATACGAACAGTAACCCAAATCTAACCCTAACCCTAATATTAAACCTAAACTTAAATCTACCCTAACCATAAACCTAACCCTAACACCCTAAACCTAACGTCTAACACCGTCTATAATCCTAACCCTTACCATAACCCTCACCCTTAACCTAAACTTCACACTAACCCTAAACCTAACCTAACGCTGACCCTAGACATAACGCCTAACCCTCACCGAACCCTAAACCTATCCTTAACACTAACCTGCACACAAACCCAAACCCTAGCCCTCACCATAAAAATAACCCTCACCCTATCCTGAACTTCATCCAAACACTAACCATAACCTTAACCCTAAACCTAGACCTAACCCAAACCCTAACCTTAAACCTAACTCTAAGAATAACGCTAGTCCATCTGTAACCCTAAACCGAACACTTACAATAGCCCTGAACCTAACCCTAAAATAATCCTAATCCTAACCCTAGACCTAATCCTAACCCTACCCCTAACCCTGACCCTAAATAGAACACTAAGTCTAACCCTCAACATGGACCTAAACCTAATTCTTACCCTACACCTAACCCTAATCCTAAACCAAACCCTAACTCTGACTATAACCCTAATCGTAACAATTACCCTAAACCCTCACCTTAACTGGAAAACTAACCGTAACCCGCACCCTAAATCCTAACCGTATCCCACAACCCTAACCCTAATGCTATCCCTAACCCTAACCCTAACATTAACCTGAAACCCCTGAGCCCTAATGATAAACCTAACCCTAACACAAACCCTAACCCTAACACCAAAGCCTAGCAAAAACCTTAACACTAACTCTCACCCTAACTCTAACACTAACCCGAAACCGAATCATGCACCTAACCCTAAGCCTAAACCAAACCTAACCATGACCAGAACCGCAAGGCCTAACCGGAACCCTCACCCAAACCCTAACCCTAAACTACACCTCTAACCCCTAACGCCTTATCATAACGGTAATCCTAACCCTAACCAACCCTAACCCTAAAACTAACCCTCACCCCAACCACAAAGCCTAACACAACCATGACCCTAACCCTAAACGTAACACTAAACTTAACCCTAACCTTAAATCTAACCCTAACCCTAAAACTGAACACAACCCCTGAACGTAACCCTAACCCTGAACATAACCTTAACACTAACCTGAAAACAAGCCCAAACCTTAGCCATAACCCTAACCCTCACCCTATCTTAAACTTCACCCTATCCCTAACCTAAAACTCACCCTGACTTTAACCCTAACCCTCCCCATAAACCTAACCCTCACCTTAACCTTGGCCCACCTGTAACCCGAAACCTAACCCTTACAATAACTCTGACCCTAATCCTCGCCCTAAACCTAATTCTAATTCTAACCCTGACCCTGACCCTAACCCTAACCTAACCTCAACCCTATCTTTAAGCCTACCATAAACTTAAACCTAACCCTAACCCTTAACCTTAACTCTAACCCTAACCCTAGCCCTAACCCTAACCTTAACGGTAACACTTACCCAGAACCCTCACCTTAACTGTAAATGTAACTCTAACTCTTACCCTAACCCTAAACTTAACCCTAATTATAACCTTAACCTAAACCTAACTGAAACAGTAACCCTTAACCCTAACTCTAATCCTAATCCTTAGCCTAAAACTAACCTTAACCCTAAACCTAACCCTAACCACTGACCCTAACTCTAACCCTAACCCTGAGCCGAACCCTCACCCTTAACCAGAATTTCACCCTAAAGCATAACGCTAAGCGTACCCTCACTTCATTCAAACCCGAACCCTAAGCAAAACTAACACTAACACTACACGTAACCCTAACCCTAAACCTAACCCTAACCCTGACTCTGACCTGAACCCAAACCCCTAACCCCAACCCTCTCGCTTCACATAAACTTCTCTGTAACCCTAGCCCTAAAACTAAACGTAACACTAAATCTCCCCTAACCCTGACCGTACCATAAACGTAACCCTAAGTCTAAACTCAAAACTAACCCTGACCCTAACCCTAACTCTAACCCTAATCCTAACCCTAAAACTTACCCTACACACTCAGCTTCAATGGAAACCTAGCACTAACCCTCATCTTACCATCTAAACCTAACCTCAACCCTTAACCTAACCCTATCTATAACCTTCACCTAGCCCTAAACCTAAACATGACTTAACCCTAACACTAACCCTAACCCTAAATCTAAACCTAACCTTAACCCTACACTTAATCCTAACCTAAGCTCTAACCCTAACCCCTAACGCTAACCCTAAGCTCAACCCTCACCCTTCAATTAAACTTTACCCCAGCTGTAGCCCTAACCCTAAGCCGAACCCTAAACCTGACCCTAACATTAACCCAAACACCTAACCCTAACCCTAAGCCTAATCCTAAACCTAACCCTAACCTTAACCCAAATGCCTAACCCTAACCCTAACCCTCATCCTTAACCTAAACTTCACCCTAAACCTAAGGCTAACCCTAACGCTGAAAGTAAAGCTAACCCTTAACTATCCCCTAACTCTAGCCCTGACCCTAAACCTAATGCTAACCCTAGCCCTAACAGTAACACCCTAAAACATCAGCTTAATGGAAACTTAACACTAACCCTCCCATGAACCCCTAACCCTAACCCTACCCCGCATCCTACACCTAACCCAGACCTAAACCTAACCCTTTCTCTAACCCTAAATTAACCCTAACCTTAACTCTACCCTAACCCTAACAACAACTCTGAACCTGACCATAACCATCATCCTAAACCCTAGCACTAACTCCAACTCTAAATCTAACCCTAAGCTAGCCCTACCCTTTACCGTAAACCTAGCCTTAACCCTAACCTTACCCCTACCCAAACCCTAACGCTATACCTAACCCGAACACTAACCTTAACCCTACTCTAACCTTAAGCCTAACCCTGACTATTAACTGAAACTTCACCCTAACCCTAAGCCTAACTCTAACTCTAACCCTAACCATAACAATGACCCTAAACCCTCGCCTTAACTGTAAACCTAACCCTAACCCTCACCCTAATCCTTAACCGTATCCCCAACCCTAAACCTGACGCTATCCCCAAACTTATCCCTAACCCTAACCCTAATACGAACAGTAACCCAAATCTAACCCTAACCCTAATATTAAACCTAAACTTAAATCTACCCTAACCATAAACCTAACCCTAACACCCTAAACCTAACGTCTAACACCGTCTATAATCCTAACCCTTACCATAACCCTCACCCTTAACCTAAACTTCACACTAACCCTAAACCTAACCTAACGCTGACCCTAGACATAACGCCTAACCCTCACCGAACCCTAAACCTATCCTTAACACTAACCTGCACACAAACCCAAACCCTAGCCCTCACCATAAAAATAACCCTCACCCTATCCTGAACTTCATCCAAACACTAACCATAACCTTAACCCTAAACCTAGACCTAACCCAAACCCTAACCTTAAACCTAACTCTAAGAATAACGCTAGTCCATCTGTAACCCTAAACCGAACACTTACAATAGCCCTGAACCTAACCCTAAAATAATCCTAATCCTAACCCTAGACCTAATCCTAACCCTACCCCTAACCCTGACCCTAAATAGAACACTAAGTCTAACCCTCAACATGGACCTAAACCTAATTCTTACCCTACACCTAACCCTAATCCTAAACCAAACCCTAACTCTGACTATAACCCTAATCGTAACAATTACCCTAAACCCTCACCTTAACTGGAAAACTAACCGTAACCCGCACCCTAAATCCTAACCGTATCCCACAACCCTAACCCTAATGCTATCCCTAACCCTAACCCTAACATTAACCTGAAACCCCTGAGCCCTAATGATAAACCTAACCCTAACACAAACCCTAACCCTAACACCAAAGCCTAGCAAAAACCTTAACACTAACTCTCACCCTAACTCTAACACTAACCCGAAACCGAATCATGCACCTAACCCTAAGCCTAAACCAAACCTAACCATGAGCAGAACCGCAAGGCCTAACCGGAACCCTCACCCAAACCCTAACCCTAAACTACACCTCTAACCCCTAACGCCTTATCATAACGGTAATCCTAACCCTAACCAACCCTAACCCTAAAACTAACCCTCACCCCAACCACAAAGCCTAACACAACCATGACCCTAACCCTAAACGTAACACTAAACTTAACCCTAACCTTAAATCTAACCCTAACCCTAAAACTGAACACAACCCCTGAACGTAACCCTAACCCTGAACATAACCTTAACACTAACCTGAAAACAAGCCCAAACCTTAGCCATAACCCTAACCCTCACCCTATCTTAAACTTCACCCTATCCCTAACCTAAAACTCACCCTGACTTTAACCCTAACCCTCCCCATAAACCTAACCCTCACCTTAACCTTGGCCCACCTGTAACCCGAAACCTAACCCTTACAATAACTCTGACCCTAATCCTCGCCCTAAACCTAATTCTAATTCTAACCCTGACCCTGACCCTAACCCTAACCTAACCTCAACCCTATCTTTAAGCCTACCATAAACTTAAACCTAACCCTAACCCTTAACCTTAACTCTAACCCTAACCCTAGCCCTAACCCTAACCTTAACGGTAACACTTACCCAGAACCCTCACCTTAACTGTAAATGTAACTCTAACTCTTACCCTAACCCTAAACTTAACCCTAATTATAACCTTAACCTAAACCTAACTGAAACAGTAACCCTTAACCCTAACTCTAATCCTAATCCTTAGCCTAAAACTAACCTTAACCCTAAACCTAACCCTAACCACTGACCCTAACTCTAACCCTAACCCTGAGCCGAACCCTCACCCTTAACCAGAATTTCACCCTAAAGCATAACGCTAAGCGTACCCTCACTTCATTCAAACCCGAACCCTAAGCAAAACTAACACTAACACTACACGTAACCCTAACCCTAAACCTAACCCTAACCCTGACTCTGACCTGAACCCAAACCCCTAACCCCAACCCTCTCGCTTCACATAAACTTCTCTGTAACCCTAGCCCTAAAACTAAACGTAACACTAAATCTCCCCTAACCCTGACCGTACCATAAACGTAACCCTAAGTCTAAACTCAAAACTAACCCTGACCCTAACCCTAACTCTAACCCTAATCCTAACCCTAAAACTTACCCTACACACTCAGCTTCAATGGAAACCTAGCACTAACCCTCATCTTACCATCTAAACCTAACCTCAACCCTTAACCTAACCCTATCTATAACCTTCACCTAGCCCTAAACCTAAACATGACTTAACCCTAACACTAACCCTAACCCTAAATCTAAACCTAACCTTAACCCTACACTTAATCCTAACCTAAGCTCTAACCCTAACCCCTAACGCTAACCCTAAGCTCAACCCTCACCCTTCAATTAAACTTTACCCCAGCTGTAGCCCTAACCCTAAGCCGAACCCTAAACCTGACCCTAACATTAACCCAAACACCTAACCCTAACCCTAAGCCTAATCCTAAACCTAACCCTAACCTTAACCCAAATGCCTAACCCTAACCCTAACCCTCATCCTTAACCTAAACTTCACCCTAAACCTAAGGCTAACCCTAACGCTGAAAGTAAAGCTAACCCTTAACTATCCCCTAACTCTAGCCCTGACCCTAAACCTAATGCTAACCCTAGCCCTAACAGTAACACCCTAAAACATCAGCTTAATGGAAACTTAACACTAACCCTCCCATGAACCCCTAACCCTAACCCTACCCCGCATCCTACACCTAACCCAGACCTAAACCTAACCCTTTCTCTAACCCTAAATTAACCCTAACCTTAACTCTACCCTAACCCTAACAACAACTCTGAACCTGACCATAACCATCATCCTAAACCCTAGCACTAACTCCAACTCTAAATCTAACCCTAAGCTAGCCCTACCCTTTACCGTAAACCTAGCCTTAACCCTAACCTTACCCCTACCCAAACCCTAACGCTATACCTAACCCGAACACTAACCTTAACCCTACTCTAACCTTAAGCCTAACCCTGACTATTAACTGAAACTTCACCCTAACCCTAAGCCTAACTCTAACTCTAACCCTAACCATAACAATGACCCTAAACCCTCGCCTTAACTGTAAACCTAACCCTAACCCTCACCCTAATCCTTAACCGTATCCCCAACCCTAAACCTGACGCTATCCCCAAACTTATCCCTAACCCTAACCCTAATACGAACAGTAACCCAAATCTAACCCTAACCCTAATATTAAACCTAAACTTAAATCTACCCTAACCATAAACCTAACCCTAACACCCTAAACCTAACGTCTAACACCGTCTATAATCCTAACCCTTACCATAACCCTCACCCTTAACCTAAACTTCACACTAACCCTAAACCTAACCTAACGCTGACCCTAGACATAACGCCTAACCCTCACCGAACCCTAAACCTATCCTTAACACTAACCTGCACACAAACCCAAACCCTAGCCCTCACCATAAAAATAACCCTCACCCTATCCTGAACTTCATCCAAACACTAACCATAACCTTAACCCTAAACCTAGACCTAACCCAAACCCTAACCTTAAACCTAACTCTAAGAATAACGCTAGTCCATCTGTAACCCTAAACCGAACACTTACAATAGCCCTGAACCTAACCCTAAAATAATCCTAATCCTAACCCTAGACCTAATCCTAACCCTACCCCTAACCTTTACCCTAAATAGAACACTAAGTCTAACCCTCAACATGGACCTAAACCTAATTCTTACCCTACACCTAACCCTAATCCTAAACCAAACCCTAACTCTGACTATAACCCTAATCGTAACAATTACCCTAAACCCTCACCTTAACTGGAAAACTAACCGTAACCCGCACCCTAAATCCTAACCGTATCCCACAACCCTAACCCTAATGCTATCCCTAACCCTAACCCTAACATTAACCTGAAACCCCTGAGCCCTAATGATAAACCTAACCCTAACACAAACCCTAACCCTAACACCAAAGCCTAGCAAAAACCTTAACACTAACTCTCACCCTAACTCTAACACTAACCCGAAACCGAATCATGCACCTAACCCTAAGCCTAAACCAAACCTAACCATGAGCAGAACCGCAAGGCCTAACCGGAACCCTCACCCAAACCCTAACCCTAAACTACACCTCTAACCCCTAACGCCTTATCATAACGGTAATCCTAACCCTAACCAACCCTAACCCTAAAACTAACCCTCACCCCAACCACAAAGCCTAACACAACCATGACCCTAACCCTAAACGTAACACTAAACTTAACCCTAACCTTAAATCTAACCCTAACCCTAAAACTGAACACAACCCCTGAACGTAACCCTAACCCTGAACATAACCTTAACACTAACCTGAAAACAAGCCCAAACCTTAGCCATAACCCTAACCCTCACCCTATCTTAAACTTCACCCTATCCCTAACCTAAAACTCACCCTGACTTTAACCCTAACCCTCCCCATAAACCTAACCCTCACCTTAACCTTGGCCCACCTGTAACCCGAAACCTAACCCTTACAATAACTCTGACCCTAATCCTCGCCCTAAACCTAATTCTAATTCTAACCCTGACCCTGACCCTAACCCTAACCTAACCTCAACCCTATCTTTAAGCCTACCATAAACTTAAACCTAACCCTAACCCTTAACCTTAACTCTAACCCTAACCCTAGCCCTAACCCTAACCTTAACGGTAACACTTACCCAGAACCCTCACCTTAACTGTAAATGTAACTCTAACTCTTACCCTAACCCTAAACTTAACCCTAATTATAACCTTAACCTAAACCTAACTGAAACAGTAACCCTTAACCCTAACTCTAATCCTAATCCTTAGCCTAAAACTAACCTTAACCCTAAACCTAACCCTAACCACTGACCCTAACTCTAACCCTAACCCTGAGCCGAACCCTCACCCTTAACCAGAATTTCACCCTAAAGCATAACGCTAAGCGTACCCTCACTTCATTCAAACCCGAACCCTAAGCAAAACTAACACTAACACTACACGTAACCCTAACCCTAAACCTAACCCTAACCCTGACTCTGACCTGAACCCAAACCCCTAACCCCAACCCTCTCGCTTCACATAAACTTCTCTGTAACCCTAGCCCTAAAACTAAACGTAACACTAAATCTCCCCTAACCCTGACCGTACCATAAACGTAACCCTAAGTCTAAACTCAAAACTAACCCTGACCCTAACCCTAACTCTAACCCTAATCCTAACCCTAAAACTTACCCTACACACTCAGCTTCAATGGAAACCTAGCACTAACCCTCATCTTACCATCTAAACCTAACCTCAACCCTTAACCTAACCCTATCTATAACCTTCACCTAGCCCTAAACCTAAACATGACTTAACCCTAACACTAACCCTAACCCTAAATCTAAACCTAACCTTAACCCTACACTTAATCCTAACCTAAGCTCTAACCCTAACCCCTAACGCTAACCCTAAGCTCAACCCTCACCCTTCAATTAAACTTTACCCCAGCTGTAGCCCTAACCCTAAGCCGAACCCTAAACCTGACCCTAACATTAACCCAAACACCTAACCCTAACCCTAAGCCTAATCCTAAACCTAACCCTAACCTTAACCCAAATGCCTAACCCTAACCCTAACCCTCATCCTTAACCTAAACTTCACCCTAAACCTAAGGCTAACCCTAACGCTGAAAGTAAAGCTAACCCTTAACTATCCCCTAACTCTAGCCCTGACCCTAAACCTAATGCTAACCCTAGCCCTAACAGTAACACCCTAAAACATCAGCTTAATGGAAACTTAACACTAACCCTCCCATGAACCCCTAACCCTAACCCTACCCCGCATCCTACACCTAACCCAGACCTAAACCTAACCCTTTCTCTAACCCTAAATTAACCCTAACCTTAACTCTACCCTAACCCTAACAACAACTCTGAACCTGACCATAACCATCATCCTAAACCCTAGCACTAACTCCAACTCTAAATCTAACCCTAAGCTAGCCCTACCCTTTACCGTAAACCTAGCCTTAACCCTAACCTTACCCCTACCCAAACCCTAACGCTATACCTAACCCGAACACTAACCTTAACCCTACTCTAACCTTAAGCCTAACCCTGACTATTAACTGAAACTTCACCCTAACCCTAAGCCTAACTCTAACTCTAACCCTAACCATAACAATGACCCTAAACCCTCGCCTTAACTGTAAACCTAACCCTAACCCTCACCCTAATCCTTAACCGTATCCCCAACCCTAAACCTGACGCTATCCCCAAACTTATCCCTAACCCTAACCCTAATACGAACAGTAACCCAAATCTAACCCTAACCCTAATATTAAACCTAAACTTAAATCTACCCTAACCATAAACCTAACCCTAACACCCTAAACCTAACGTCTAACACCGTCTATAATCCTAACCCTTACCATAACCCTCACCCTTAACCTAAACTTCACACTAACCCTAAACCTAACCTAACGCTGACCCTAGACATAACGCCTAACCCTCACCGAACCCTAAACCTATCCTTAACACTAACCTGCACACAAACCCAAACCCTAGCCCTCACCATAAAAATAACCCTCACCCTATCCTGAACTTCATCCAAACACTAACCATAACCTTAACCCTAAACCTAGACCTAACCCAAACCCTAACCTTAAACCTAACTCTAAGAATAACGCTAGTCCATCTGTAACCCTAAACCGAACACTTACAATAGCCCTGAACCTAACCCTAAAATAATCCTAATCCTAACCCTAGACCTAATCCTAACCCTACCCCTAACCTTTACCCTAAATAGAACACTAAGTCTAACCCTCAACATGGACCTAAACCTAATTCTTACCCTACACCTAACCCTAATCCTAAACCAAACCCTAACTCTGACTATAACCCTAATCGTAACAATTACCCTAAACCCTCACCTTAACTGGAAAACTAACCGTAACCCGCACCCTAAATCCTAACCGTATCCCACAACCCTAACCCTAATGCTATCCCTAACCCTAACCCTAACATTAACCTGAAACCCCTGAGCCCTAATGATAAACCTAACCCTAACACAAACCCTAACCCTAACACCAAAGCCTAGCAAAAACCTTAACACTAACTCTCACCCTAACTCTAACACTAACCCGAAACCGAATCATGCACCTAACCCTAAGCCTAAACCAAACCTAACCATGAGCAGAACCGCAAGGCCTAACCGGAACCCTCACCCAAACCCTAACCCTAAACTACACCTCTAACCCCTAACGCCTTATCATAACGGTAATCCTAACCCTAACCAACCCTAACCCTAAAACTAACCCTCACCCCAACCACAAAGCCTAACACAACCATGACCCTAACCCTAAACGTAACACTAAACTTAACCCTAACCTTAAATCTAACCCTAACCCTAAAACTGAACACAACCCCTGAACGTAACCCTAACCCTGAACATAACCTTAACACTAACCTGAAAACAAGCCCAAACCTTAGCCATAACCCTAACCCTCACCCTATCTTAAACTTCACCCTATCCCTAACCTAAAACTCACCCTGACTTTAACCCTAACCCTCCCCATAAACCTAACCCTCACCTTAACCTTGGCCCACCTGTAACCCGAAACCTAACCCTTACAATAACTCTGACCCTAATCCTCGCCCTAAACCTAATTCTAATTCTAACCCTGACCCTGACCCTAACCCTAACCTAACCTCAACCCTATCTTTAAGCCTACCATAAACTTAAACCTAACCCTAACCCTTAACCTTAACTCTAACCCTAACCCTAGCCCTAACCCTAACCTTAACGGTAACACTTACCCAGAACCCTCACCTTAACTGTAAATGTAACTCTAACTCTTACCCTAACCCTAAACTTAACCCTAATTATAACCTTAACCTAAACCTAACTGAAACAGTAACCCTTAACCCTAACTCTAATCCTAATCCTTAGCCTAAAACTAACCTTAACCCTAAACCTAACCCTAACCACTGACCCTAACTCTAACCCTAACCCTGAGCCGAACCCTCACCCTTAACCAGAATTTCACCCTAAAGCATAACGCTAAGCGTACCCTCACTTCATTCAAACCCGAACCCTAAGCAAAACTAACACTAACACTACACGTAACCCTAACCCTAAACCTAACCCTAACCCTGACTCTGACCTGAACCCAAACCCCTAACCCCAACCCTCTCGCTTCACATAAACTTCTCTGTAACCCTAGCCCTAAAACTAAACGTAACACTAAATCTCCCCTAACCCTGACCGTACCATAAACGTAACCCTAAGTCTAAACTCAAAACTAACCCTGACCCTAACCCTAACTCTAACCCTAATCCTAACCCTAAAACTTACCCTACACACTCAGCTTCAATGGAAACCTAGCACTAACCCTCATCTTACCATCTAAACCTAACCTCAACCCTTAACCTAACCCTATCTATAACCTTCACCTAGCCCTAAACCTAAACATGACTTAACCCTAACACTAACCCTAACCCTAAATCTAAACCTAACCTTAACCCTACACTTAATCCTAACCTAAGCTCTAACCCTAACCCCTAACGCTAACCCTAAGCTCAACCCTCACCCTTCAATTAAACTTTACCCCAGCTGTAGCCCTAACCCTAAGCCGAACCCTAAACCTGACCCTAACATTAACCCAAACACCTAACCCTAACCCTAAGCCTAATCCTAAACCTAACCCTAACCTTAACCCAAATGCCTAACCCTAACCCTAACCCTCATCCTTAACCTAAACTTCACCCTAAACCTAAGGCTAACCCTAACGCTGAAAGTAAAGCTAACCCTTAACTATCCCCTAACTCTAGCCCTGACCCTAAACCTAATGCTAACCCTAGCCCTAACAGTAACACCCTAAAACATCAGCTTAATGGAAACTTAACACTAACCCTCCCATGAACCCCTAACCCTAACCCTACCCCGCATCCTACACCTAACCCAGACCTAAACCTAACCCTTTCTCTAACCCTAAATTAACCCTAACCTTAACTCTACCCTAACCCTAACAACAACTCTGAACCTGACCATAACCATCATCCTAAACCCTAGCACTAACTCCAACTCTAAATCTAACCCTAAGCTAGCCCTACCCTTTACCGTAAACCTAGCCTTAACCCTAACCTTACCCCTACCCAAACCCTAACGCTATACCTAACCCGAACACTAACCTTAACCCTACTCTAACCTTAAGCCTAACCCTGACTATTAACTGAAACTTCACCCTAACCCTAAGCCTAACTCTAACTCTAACCCTAACCATAACAATGACCCTAAACCCTCGCCTTAACTGTAAACCTAACCCTAACCCTCACCCTAATCCTTAACCGTATCCCCAACCCTAAACCTGACGCTATCCCCAAACTTATCCCTAACCCTAACCCTAATACGAACAGTAACCCAAATCTAACCCTAACCCTAATATTAAACCTAAACTTAAATCTACCCTAACCATAAACCTAACCCTAACACCCTAAACCTAACGTCTAACACCGTCTATAATCCTAACCCTTACCATAACCCTCACCCTTAACCTAAACTTCACACTAACCCTAAACCTAACCTAACGCTGACCCTAGACATAACGCCTAACCCTCACCGAACCCTAAACCTATCCTTAACACTAACCTGCACACAAACCCAAACCCTAGCCCTCACCATAAAAATAACCCTCACCCTATCCTGAACTTCATCCAAACACTAACCATAACCTTAACCCTAAACCTAGACCTAACCCAAACCCTAACCTTAAACCTAACTCTAAGAATAACGCTAGTCCATCTGTAACCCTAAACCGAACACTTACAATAGCCCTGAACCTAACCCTAAAATAATCCTAATCCTAACCCTAGACCTAATCCTAACCCTACCCCTAACCTTTACCCTAAATAGAACACTAAGTCTAACCCTCAACATGGACCTAAACCTAATTCTTACCCTACACCTAACCCTAATCCTAAACCAAACCCTAACTCTGACTATAACCCTAATCGTAACAATTACCCTAAACCCTCACCTTAACTGGAAAACTAACCGTAACCCGCACCCTAAATCCTAACCGTATCCCACAACCCTAACCCTAATGCTATCCCTAACCCTAACCCTAACATTAACCTGAAACCCCTGAGCCCTAATGATAAACCTAACCCTAACACAAACCCTAACCCTAACACCAAAGCCTAGCAAAAACCTTAACACTAACTCTCACCCTAACTCTAACACTAACCCGAAACCGAATCATGCACCTAACCCTAAGCCTAAACCAAACCTAACCATGAGCAGAACCGCAAGGCCTAACCGGAACCCTCACCCAAACCCTAACCCTAAACTACACCTCTAACCCCTAACGCCTTATCATAACGGTAATCCTAACCCTAACCAACCCTAACCCTAAAACTAACCCTCACCCCAACCACAAAGCCTAACACAACCATGACCCTAACCCTAAACGTAACACTAAACTTAACCCTAACCTTAAATCTAACCCTAACCCTAAAACTGAACACAACCCCTGAACGTAACCCTAACCCTGAACATAACCTTAACACTAACCTGAAAACAAGCCCAAACCTTAGCCATAACCCTAACCCTCACCCTATCTTAAACTTCACCCTATCCCTAACCTAAAACTCACCCTGACTTTAACCCTAACCCTCCCCAGAAACCTAACCCTCACCTTAACCTTGGCCCACCTGTAACCCGAAACCTAACCCTTACAATAACTCTGACCCTAATCCTCGCCCTAAACCTAATTCTAATTCTAACCCTGACCCTAACCCTAACCTAACCTCAACCCTATCTTTAAGCCTACCATAAACTTAAACCTAACCCTAACCCTTAACCTTAACTCTAACCCTAACCCTAGCCCTAACCCTAACCTTAACGGTAACACTTACCCAGAACCCTCACCTTAACTGTAAATGTAACTCTAACTCTTACCCTAACCCTAAACTTAACCCTAATTATAACCTTAACCTAAACCTAACTGAAACAGTAACCCTTAACCCTAACTCTAATCCTAATCCTTAGCCTAAAACTAACCTTAACCCTAAACCTAACCCTAACCACTGACCCTAACTCTAACCCTAACCCTGAGCCGAACCCTCACCCTTAACCAGAATTTCACCCTAAAGCATAACGCTAAGCGTACCCTCACTTCATTCAAACCCGAACCCTAAGCAAAACTAACACTAACACTACACGTAACCCTAACCCTAAACCTAACCCTAACCCTGACTCTGACCTGAACCCAAACCCCTAACCCCAACCCTCTCGCTTCACATAAACTTCTCTGTAACCCTAGCCCTAAAACTAAACGTAACACTAAATCTCCCCTAACCCTGACCGTACCATAAACGTAACCCTAACTCTAAACTCAAAACTAACCCTGACCCTAACCCTAACTCTAACCCTAATCCTAACCCTAAAACTTACCCTACACACTCAGCTTCAATGGAAACCTAGCACTAACCCTCATCTTACCATCTAAACCTAACCTCAACCCTTAACCTAACCCTATCTATAACCTTCACCTAGCCCTAAACCTAAACATGACTTAACCCTAACACTAACCCTAACCCTAAATCTAAACCTAACCTTAACCCTACACTTAATCCTAACCTAAGCTCTAACCCTAACCCCTAACGCTAACCCTAAGCTCAACCCTCACCCTTCAATTAAACTTTACCCCAGCTGTAGCCCTAACCCTAAGCCGAACCCTAAACCTGACCCTAACATTAACCCAAACACCTAACCCTAACCCTAAGCCTAATCCTAAACCTAACCCTAACCTTAACCCAAATGCCTAACCCTAACCCTAACCCTCATCCTTAACCTAAACTTCACCCTAAACCTAAGGCTAACCCTAACGCTGAAAGTAAAGCTAACCCTTAACTATCCCCTAACTCTAGCCCTGACCCTAAACCTAATGCTAACCCTAGCCCTAACAGTAACACCCTAAAACATCAGCTTAATGGAAACTTAACACTAACCCTCCCATGAACCCCTAACCCTAACCCTACCCCGCATCCTACACCTAACCCAGACCTAAACCTAACCCTTTCTCTAACCCTAAATTAACCCTAACCTTAACTCTACCCTAACCCTAACAACAACTCTGAACCTGACCATAACCATCATCCTAAACCCTAGCACTAACTCCAACTCTAAATCTAACCCTAAGCTAGCCCTACCCTTTACCGTAAACCTAGCCTTAACCCTAACCTTACCCCTACCCAAACCCTAACGCTATACCTAACCCGAACACTAACCTTAACCCTACTCTAACCTTAAGCCTAACCCTGACTATTAACTGAAACTTCACCCTAACCCTAAGCCTAACTCTAACTCTAACCCTAACCATAACAATGACCCTAAACCCTCGCCTTAACTGTAAACCTAACCCTAACCCTCACCCTAATCCTTAACCGTATCCCCAACCCTAAACCTGACGCTATCCCCAAACTTATCCCTAACCCTAACCCTAATACGAACAGTAACCCAAATCTAACCCTAACCCTAATATTAAACCTAAACTTAAATCTACCCTAACCATAAACCTAACCCTAACACCCTAAACCTAACGTCTAACACCGTCTATAATCCTAACCCTTACCATAACCCTCACCCTTAACCTAAACTTCACACTAACCCTAAACCTAACCTAACGCTGACCCTAGACATAACGCCTAACCCTCACCGAACCCTAAACCTATCCTTAACACTAACCTGCACACAAACCCAAACCCTAGCCCTCACCATAAAAATAACCCTCACCCTATCCTGAACTTCATCCAAACACTAACCATAACCTTAACCCTAAACCTAGACTAACCCAAACCCTAACCTTAAACCTAACTCTAAGAATAACGCTAGTCCATCTGTAACCCTAAACCGAACACTTACAATAGCCCTGAACCTAACCCTAAAATAATCCTAATCCTAACCCTAGACCTAATCCTAACCCTACCCCTAACCCTGACCCTAAATAGAACACTAAGTCTAACCCTCAACATGGACCTAAACCTAATTCTTACCCTACACCTAACCCTAATCCTAAACCAAACCCTAACTCTGACTATAACCCTAATCGTAACAATTACCCTAAACCCTCACCTTAACTGGAAAACTAACCGTAACCCGCACCCTAAATCCTAACCGTATCCCACAACCCTAACCCTAATGCTATCCCTAACCCTAACCCTAACATTAACCTGAAACCCCTGAGCCCTAATGATAAACCTAACCCTAACACAAACCCTAACCCTAACACCAAAGCCTAGCAAAAACCTTAACACTAACTCTCACCCTAACTCTAACACTAACCCGAAACCGAATCATGCACCTAACCCTAAGCCTAAACCAAACCTAACCATGACCAGAACCGCAAGGCCTAACCGGAACCCTCACCCAAACCCTAACCCTAAACTACACCTCTAACCCCTAACGCCTTATCATAACGGTAATCCTAACCCTAACCAACCCTAACCCTAAAACTAACCCTCACCCCAACCACAAAGCCTAACACAACCATGACCCTAACCCTAAACGTAACACTAAACTTAACCCTAACCTTAAATCTAACCCTAACCCTAAAACTGAACACAACCCCTGAACGTAACCCTAACCCTGAACATAACCTTAACACTAACCTGAAAACAAGCCCAAACCTTAGCCATAACCCTAACCCTCACCCTATCTTAAACTTCACCCTATCCCTAACCTAAAACTCACCCTGACTTTAACCCTAACCCTCCCCATAAACCTAACCCTCACCTTAACCTTGGCCCACCTGTAACCCGAAACCTAACCCTTACAATAACTCTGACCCTAATCCTCGCCCTAAACCTAATTCTAATTCTAACCCTGACCCTGACCCTAACCCTAACCTAACCTCAACCCTATCTTTAAGCCTACCATAAACTTAAACCTAACCCTAACCCTTAACCTTAACTCTAACCCTAACCCTAGCCCTAACCCTAACCTTAACGGTAACACTTACCCAGAACCCTCACCTTAACTGTAAATGTAACTCTAACTCTTACCCTAACCCTAAACTTAACCCTAATTATAACCTTAACCTAAACCTAACTGAAACAGTAACCCTTAACCCTAACTCTAATCCTAATCCTTAGCCTAAAACTAACCTTAACCCTAAACCTAACCCTAACCACTGACCCTAACTCTAACCCTAACCCTGAGCCGAACCCTCACCCTTAACCAGAATTTCACCCTAAAGCATAACGCTAAGCGTACCCTCACTTCATTCAAACCCGAACCCTAAGCAAAACTAACACTAACACTACACGTAACCCTAACCCTAAACCTAACCCTAACCCTGACTCTGACCTGAACCCAAACCCCTAACCCCAACCCTCTCGCTTCACATAAACTTCTCTGTAACCCTAGCCCTAAAACTAAACGTAACACTAAATCTCCCCTAACCCTGACCGTACCATAAACGTAACCCTAACTCTAAACTCAAAGCTAACCCTGACCCTAACCCTAACTCTAACCCTAATCCTAACCCTAAAACTTACCCTACACACTCAGCTTCAATGGAAACCTAGCACTAACCCTCATCTTACCATCTAAACCTAACCTCAACCCTTAACCTAACCCTATCTATAACCTTCACCTAGCCCTAAACCTAAACATGACTTAACCCTAACACTAACCCTAACCCTAAATCTAAACCTAACCTTAACCCTACACTTAATCCTAACCTAAGCTCTAACCCTAACCCCTAACGCTAACCCTAAGCTCAACCCTCACCCTTCAATTAAACTTTACCCCAGCTGTAGCCCTAACCCTAAGCCGAACCCTAAACCTGACCCTAACATTAACCCAAACACCTAACCCTAACCCTAAGCCTAATCCTAAACCTAACCCTAACCTTAACCCAAATGCCTAACCCTAACCCTAACCCTCATCCTTAACCTAAACTTCACCCTAAACCTAAGGCTAACCCTAACGCTGAAAGTAAAGCTAACCCTTAACTATCCCCTAACTCTAGCCCTGACCCTAAACCTAATGCTAACCCTAGCCCTAACAGTAACACCCTAAAACATCAGCTTAATGGAAACTTAACACTAACCCTCCCATGAACCCCTAACCCTAACCCTACCCCGCATCCTACACCTAACCCAGACCTAAACCTAACCCTTTCTCTAACCCTAAATTAACCCTAACCTTAACTCTACCCTAACCCTAACAACAACTCTGAACCTGACCATAACCATCATCCTAAACCCTAGCACTAACTCCAACTCTAAATCTAACCCTAAGCTAGCCCTACCCTTTACCGTAAACCTAGCCTTAACCCTAACCTTACCCCTACCCAAACCCTAACGCTATACCTAACCCGAACACTAACCTTAACCCTACTCTAACCTTAAGCCTAACCCTGACTATTAACTGAAACTTCACCCTAACCCTAAGCCTAACTCTAACTCTAACCCTAACCATAACAATGACCCTAAACCCTCGCCTTAACTGTAAACCTAACCCTAACCCTCACCCTAATCCTTAACCGTATCCCCAACCCTAAACCTGACGCTATCCCCAAACTTATCCCTAACCCTAACCCTAATACGAACAGTAACCCAAATCTAACCCTAACCCTAATATTAAACCTAAACTTAAATCTACCCTAACCATAAACCTAACCCTAACACCCTAAACCTAACGTCTAACACCGTCTATAATCCTAACCCTTACCATAACCCTCACCCTTAACCTAAACTTCACACTAACCCTAAACCTAACCTAACGCTGACCCTAGACATAACGCCTAACCCTCACCGAACCCTAAACCTATCCTTAACACTAACCTGCACACAAACCCAAACCCTAGCCCTCACCATAAAAATAACCCTCACCCTATCCTGAACTTCATCCAAACACTAACCATAACCTTAACCCTAAACCTAGACCTAACCCAAACCCTAACCTTAAACCTAACTCTAAGAATAACGCTAGTCCATCTGTAACCCTAAACCGAACACTTACAATAGCCCTGAACCTAACCCTAAGATAATCCTAATCCTAACCCTAGACCTAATCCTAACCCTACCCCTAACCCTGACCCTAAATAGAACACTAAGTCTAACCCTCAACATGGACCTAAACCTAATTCTTACCCTACACCTAACCCTAATCCTAAACCAAACCCTAACTCTGACTATAACCCTAATCGTAACAATTACCCTAAACCCTCACCTTAACTGGAAAACTAACCGTAACCCGCACCCTAAATCCTAACCGTATCCCACAACCCTAACCCTAATGCTATCCCTAACCCTAACCCTAACATTAACCTGAAACCCCTGAGCCCTAATGATAAACCTAACCCTAACACAAACCCTAACCCTAACACCAAAGCCTAGCAAAAACCTTAACACTAACTCTCACCCTAACTCTAACACTAACCCGAAACCGAATCATGCACCTAACCCTAAGCCTAAACCAAACCTAACCATGACCAGAACCGCAAGGCCTAACCGGAACCCTCACCCAAACCCTAACCCTAAACTACACCTCTAACCCCTAACGCCTTATCATAACGGTAATCCTAACCCTAACCAACCCTAACCCTAAAACTAACCCTCACCCCAACCACAAAGCCTAACACAACCATGACCCTAACCCTAAACGTAACACTAAACTTAACCCTAACCTTAAATCTAACCCTAACCCTAAAACTGAACACAACCCCTGAACGTAACCCTAACCCTGAACATAACCTTAACACTAACCTGAAAACAAGCCCAAACCTTAGCCATAACCCTAACCCTCACCCTATCTTAAACTTCACCCTATCCCTAACCTAAAACTCACCCTGACTTTAACCCTAACCCTCCCCATAAACCTAACCCTCACCTTAACCTTGGCCCACCTGTAACCCGAAACCTAACCCTTACAATAACTCTGACCCTAATCCTCGCCCTAAACCTAATTCTAATTCTAACCCTGACCCTGACCCTAACCCTAACCTAACCTCAACCCTATCTTTAAGCCTACCATAAACTTAAACCTAACCCTAACCCTTAACCTTAACTCTAACCCTAACCCTAGCCCTAACCCTAACCTTAACGGTAACACTTACCCAGAACCCTCACCTTAACTGTAAATGTAACTCTAACTCTTACCCTAACCCTAAACTTAACCCTAATTATAACCTTAACCTAAACCTAACTGAAACAGTAACCCTTAACCCTAACTCTAATCCTAATCCTTAGCCTAAAACTAACCTTAACCCTAAACCTAACCCTAACCACTGACCCTAACTCTAACCCTAACCCTGAGCCGAACCCTCACCCTTAACCAGAATTTCACCCTAAAGCATAACGCTAAGCGTACCCTCACTTCATTCAAACCCGAACCCTAAGCAAAACTAACACTAACACTACACGTAACCCTAACCCTAAACCTAACCCTAACCCTGACTCTGACCTGAACCCAAACCCCTAACCCCAACCCTCTCGCTTCACATAAACTTCTCTGTAACCCTAGCCCTAAAACTAAACGTAACACTAAATCTCCCCTAACCCTGACCGTACCATAAACGTAACCCTAAGTCTAAACTCAAAACTAACCCTGACCCTAACCCTAACTCTAACCCTAATCCTAACCCTAAAACTTACCCTACACACTCAGCTTCAATGGAAACCTAGCACTAACCCTCATCTTACCATCTAAACCTAACCTCAACCCTTAACCTAACCCTATCTATAACCTTCACCTAGCCCTAAACCTAAACATGACTTAACCCTAACACTAACCCTACCCCTAAATCTAAACCTAACCTTAACCCTACACTTAATCCTAACCTAAGCTCTAACCCTAACCCCTAACGCTAACCCTAAGCTCAACCCTCACCCTTCAATTAAACTTTACCCCAGCTGTAGCCCTAACCCTAAGCCGAACCCTAAACCTGACCCTAACATTAACCCAAACACCTAACCCTAACCCTAAGCCTAATCCTAAACCTAACCCTAACCTTAACCCAAATGCCTAACCCTAACCCTAACCCTCATCCTTAACCTAAACTTCACCCTAAACCTAAGGCTAACCCTAACGCTGAAAGTAAAGCTAACCCTTAACTATCCCCTAACTCTAGCCCTGACCCTAAACCTAATGCTAACCCTAGCCCTAACAGTAACACCCTAAAACATCAGCTTAATGGAAACTTAACACTAACCCTCCCATGAACCCCTAACCCTAACCCTACCCCGCATCCTACACCTAACCCAGACCTAAACCTAACCCTTTCTCTAACCCTAAATTAACCCTAACCTTAACTCTACCCTAACCCTAACAACAACTCTGAACCTGACCATAACCATCATCCTAAACCCTAGCACTAACTCCAACTCTAAATCTAACCCTAAGCTAGCCCTACCCTTTACCGTAAACCTAGCCTTAACCCTAACCTTACCCCTACCCAAACCCTAACGCTATACCTAACCCGAACACTAACCTTAACCCTACTCTAACCTTAAGCCTAACCCTGACTATTAACTGAAACTTCACCCTAACCCTAAGCCTAACTCTAACTCTAACCCTAACCATAACAATTACCCTAAACCCTCGCCTTAACTGTAAACCTAACCCTAACCCTCACCCTAATCCTTAACCGTATCCCCAACCCTAAACCTGACGCTATCCCCAAACTTATCCCTAACCCTAACCCTAATACGAACAGTAACCCAAATCTAACCCTAACCCTAATATTAAACCTAAACTTAAATCTACCCTAACCATAAACCTAACCCTAACACCCTAAACCTAACGTCTAACACCGTCTATAATCCTAACCCTTACCATAACCCTCACCCTTAACCTAAACTTCACACTAACCCTAAACCTAACCTAACGCTGACCCTAGACATAACGCCTAACCCTCACCGAACCCTAAACCTATCCTTAACACTAACCTGCACACACACCCAAACCCTAGCCCTCACCATAAAAATAACCCTCACCCTATCCTGAACTTCATCCAAACACTAACCATAACCTTAACCCTAAACCTAGACCTAACCCAAACCCTAACCTTAAACCTAACTCTAAGAATAACGCTAGTCCATCTGTAACCCTAAACCGAACACTTACAATAGCCCTGAACCTAACCCTAAAATAATCCTAATCCTAACCCTAGACCTAATCCTAACCCTACCCCTAACCCTGACCCTAAATAGAACACTAAGTCTAACCCTCAACATGGACCTAAACCTAATTCTTACCCTACACCTAACCCTAATCCTAAACCAAACCCTAACTCTGACTATAACCCTAATCGTAACAATTACCCTAAACCCTCACCTTAACTGGAAAACTAACCGTAACCCGCACCCTAAATCCTAACCGTATCCCACAACCCTAACCCTAATGCTATCCCTAACCCTAACCCTAACATTAACCTGAAACCCCTGAGCCCTAATGATAAACCTAACCCTAACACAAACCCTAACCCTAACACCAAAGCCTAGCAAAAACCTTAACACTAACTCTCACCCTAACTCTAACACTAACCCGAAACCGAATCATGCACCTAACCCTAAGCCTAAACCAAACCTAACCATGACCAGAACCGCAAGGCCTAACCGGAACCCTCACCCAAACCCTAACCCTAAACTACACCTCTAACCCCTAACGCCTTATCATAACGGTAATCCTAACCCTAACCAACCCTAACCCTAAAACTAACCCTCACCCCAACCACAAAGCCTAACACAACCATGACCCTAACCGTAAACGTAACACTAAACTTAACCCTAACCTTAAATCTAACCCTAACCCTAAAACTGAACACAACCCCTGAACGTAACCCTAACCCTGAACATAACCTTAACACTAACCTGAAAACAAGCCCAAACCTTAGCCATAACCCTAACCCTCACCCTATCTTAAACTTCACCCTATCCCTAACCTAAAACTCACCCTGACTTTAACCCTAACCCTCCCCATAAACCTAACCCTCACCTTAACCTTGGCCCACCTGTAACCCGAAACCTAACCCTTACAATAACTCTGACCCTAATCCTCGCCCTAAACCTAATTCTAATTCTAACCCTGACCCTGACCCTAACCCTAACCTAACCTCAACCCTATCTTTAAGCCTACCATAAACTTAAACCTAACCCTAACCCTTAACCTTAACTCTAACCCTAACCCTAGCCCTAACCCTAACCTTAACGGTAACACTTACCCAGAACCCTCACCTTAACTGTAAATGTAACTCTAACTCTTACCCTAACCCTAAACTTAACCCTAATTATAACCTTAACCTAAACCTAACTGAAACAGTAACCCTTAACCCTAACTCTAATCCTAATCCTTAGCCTAAAACTAACCTTAACCCTAAACCTAACCCTAACCACTGACCCTAACTCTAACCCTAACCCTGAGCCGAACCCTCACCCTTAACCAGAATTTCACCCTAAAGCATAACGCTAAGCGTACCCTCACTTCATTCAAACCCGAACCCTAAGCAAAACTAACACTAACACTACACGTAACCCTAACCCTAAACCTAACCCTAACCCTGACTCTGACCTGAACCCAAACCCCTAACCCCAACCCTCTCGCTTCACATAAACTTCTCTGTAACCCTAGCCCTAAAACTAAACGTAACACTAAATCTCCCCTAACCCTGACCGTACCATAAACGTAACCCTAAGTCTAAACTCAAAACTAACCCTGACCCTAACCCTAACTCTAACCCTAATCCTAACCCTAAAACTTACCCTACACACTCAGCTTCAATGGAAACCTAGCACTAACCCTCATCTTACCATCTAAACCTAACCTCAACCCTTAACCTAACCCTATCTATAACCTTCACCTAGCCCTAAACCTAAACATGACTTAACCCTAACACTAACCCTAACCCTAAATCTAAACCTAACCTTAACCCTACACTTCATCCTAACCTAAGCTCTAACCCTAACCCCTAACGCTAACCCTAAGCTCAACCCTCACCCTTCAATTAAACTTTACCCCAGCTGTAGCCCTAACCCTAAGCCGAACCCTAAACCTGACCCTAACATTAACCCAAACACCTAACCCTAACCCTAAGCCTAATCCTAAACCTAACCCTAACCTTAACCCAAATGCCTATCCCTAACCCTCATCCTTAACCTAAACTTCACCCTAAACCTAAGGCTAACCCTAACGCTGAAAGTACAGCTAAGCCTTAACTATCCCCTGACTCTAGCCCTGACCCTAAACCTAATGCTAACCCTAGCCCTAACAGTAACACCCTAAAACATCAGCTTAATGGAAACTTAACACTAACCCTCCCATGAACCCCTAACCCTAACCCTACCCCGCATCCTACACCTAACCCAGACCTAAACCTAACCCTTTCTCTAACCCTAAATTAACCCTAACCTTAACTCTACCCTAACCCTAACAACAACTCTGAACCTGACCATAACCATCATCCTAAACCCTAGCACTAACTCCAACTCTAAATCTAACCCTAAGCTAGCCCTACCCTTTACCGTAAACCTAGCCTTAACCCTAACCTTACCCCTACCCAAACCCTAACGCTATACCTAACCCGAACACTAACCTTAACCCTACTCTAACCTTAAGCCTAACCCTGACTATTAACTGAAACTTCACCCTAACCCTAAGCCTAACTCTAACTCTAACCCTAACCATAACAATTACCCTAAACCCTCGCCTTAACTGTAAACCTAACCCTAACCCTCACCCTAATCCTTAACCGTATCCCCAACCCTAAACCTGACGCTATCCCCAAACTTATCCCTAACCCTAACCCTAATACGAACAGTAACCCAAATCTAACCCTAACCCTAATATTAAACCTAAACTTAAATCTACCCTAACCATAAACCTAACCCTAACACCCTAAACCTAACGTCTAACACCGTCTATAATCCTAACCCTTACCATAACCCTCACCCTTAACCTAAACTTCACACTAACCCTAAACCTAACCTAACGCTGACCCTAGACATAACGCCTAACCCTCACCGAACCCTAAACCTATCCTTAACACTAACCTGCACACACACCCAAACCCTAGCCCTCACCATAAAAATAACCCTCACCCTATCCTGAACTTCATCCAAACACTAACCATAACCTTAACCCTAAACCTAGACCTAACCCAAACCCTAACCTTAAACCTAACTCTAAGAATAACGCTAGTCCATCTGTAACCCTAAACCGAACACTTACAATAGCCCTGAACCTAACCCTAAAATAATCCTAATCCTAACCCTAGACCTAATCCTAACCCTACCCCTAACCCTGACCCTAAATAGAACACTAAGTCTAACCCTCAACATGGACCTAAACCTAATTCTTACCCTACACCTAACCCTAATCCTAAACCAAACCCTAACTCTGACTATAACCCTAATCGTAACAATTACCCTAAACCCTCACCTTAACTGGAAAACTAACCGTAACCCGCACCCTAAATCCTAACCGTATCCCACAACCCTAACCCTAATGCTATCCCTAACCCTAACCCTAACATTAACCTGAAACCCCTGAGCCCTAATGATAAACCTAACCCTAACACAAACCCTAACCCTAACACCAAAGCCTAGCAAAAACCTTAACACTAACTCTCACCCTAACTCTAACACTAACCCGAAACCGAATCATGCACCTAACCCTAAGCCTAAACCAAACCTAACCATGACCAGAACCGCAAGGCCTAACCGGAACCCTCACCCAAACCCTAACCCTAAACTACACCTCTAACCCCTAACGCCTTATCATAACGGTAATCCTAACCCTAACCAACCCTAACCCTAAAACTAACCCTCACCCCAACCACAAAGCCTAACACAACCATGACCCTAACCGTAAACGTAACACTAAACTTAACCCTAACCTTAAATCTAACCCTAACCCTAAAACTGAACACAACCCCTGAACGTAACCCTAACCCTGAACATAACCTTAACACTAACCTGAAAACAAGCCCAAACCTTAGCCATAACCCTAACCCTCACCCTATCTTAAACTTCACCCTATCCCTAACCTAAAACTCACCCTGACTTTAACCCTAACCCTCCCCATAAACCTAACCCTCACCTTAACCTTGGCCCACCTGTAACCCGAAACCTAACCCTTACAATAACTCTGACCCTAATCCTCGCCCTAAACCTAATTCTAATTCTAACCCTGACCCTGACCCTAACCCTAACCTAACCTCAACCCTATCTTTAAGCCTACCATAAACTTAAACCTAACCCTAACCCTTAACCTTAACTCTAACCCTAACCCTAGCCCTAACCCTAACCTTAACGGTAACACTTACCCAGAACCCTCACCTTAACTGTAAATGTAACTCTAACTCTTACCCTAACCCTAAACTTAACCCTAATTATAACCTTAACCTAAACCTAACTGAAACAGTAACCCTTAACCCTAACTCTAATCCTAATCCTTAGCCTAAAACTAACCTTAACCCTAAACCTAACCCTAACCACTGACCCTAACTCTAACCCTAACCCTGAGCCGAACCCTCACCCTTAACCAGAATTTCACCCTAAAGCATAACGCTAAGCGTACCCTCACTTCATTCAAACCCGAACCCTAAGCAAAACTAACACTAACACTACACGTAACCCTAACCCTAAACCTAACCCTAACCCTGACTCTGACCTGAACCCAAACCCCTAACCCCAACCCTCTCGCTTCACATAAACTTCTCTGTAACCCTAGCCCTAAAACTAAACGTAACACTAAATCTCCCCTAACCCTGACCGTACCATAAACGTAACCCTAAGTCTAAACTCAAAACTAACCCTGACCCTAACCCTAACTCTAACCCTAATCCTAACCCTAAAACTTACCCTACACACTCAGCTTCAATGGAAACCTAGCACTAACCCTCATCTTACCATCTAAACCTAACCTCAACCCTTAACCTAACCCTATCTATAACCTTCACCTAGCCCTAAACCTAAACATGACTTAACCCTAACACTAACCCTAACCCTAAATCTAAACCTAACCTTAACCCTACACTTCATCCTAACCTAAGCTCTAACCCTAACCCCTAACGCTAACCCTAAGCTCAACCCTCACCCTTCAATTAAACTTTACCCCAGCTGTAGCCCTAACCCTAAGCCGAACCCTAAACCTGACCCTAACATTAACCCAAACACCTAACCCTAACCCTAAGCCTAATCCTAAACCTAACCCTAACCTTAACCCAAATGCCTATCCCTAACCCTCATCCTTAACCTAAACTTCACCCTAAACCTAAGGCTAACCCTAACGCTGAAAGTACAGCTAAGCCTTAACTATCCCCTGACTCTAGCCCTGACCCTAAACCTAATGCTAACCCTAGCCCTAACAGTAACACCCTAAAACATCAGCTTAATGGAAACTTAACACTAACCCTCCCATGAACCCCTAACCCTAACCCTACCCCGCATCCTACACCTAACCCAGACCTAAACCTAACCCTTTCTCTAACCCTAAATTAACCCTAACCTTAACTCTACCCTAACCCTAACAACAACTCTGAACCTGACCATAACCATCATCCTAAACCCTAGCACTAACTCCAACTCTAAATCTAACCCTAAGCTAGCCCTACCCTTTACCGTAAACCTAGCCTTAACCCTAACCTTACCCCTACCCAAACCCTAACGCTATACCTAACCCGAACACTAACCTTAACCCTACTCTAACCTTAAGCCTAACCCTGACTATTAACTGAAACTTCACCCTAACCCTAAGCCTAACTCTAACTCTAACCCTAACCATAACAATTACCCTAAACCCTCGCCTTAACTGTAAACCTAACCCTAACCCTCACCCTAATCCTTAACCGTATCCCCAACCCTAAACCTGACGCTATCCCCAAACTTATCCCTAACCCTAACCCTAATACGAACAGTAACCCAAATCTAACCCTAACCCTAATATTAAACCTAAACTTAAATCTACCCTAACCATAAACCTAACCCTAACACCCTAAACCTAACGTCTAACACCGTCTATAATCCTAACCCTTACCATAACCCTCACCCTTAACCTAAACTTCACACTAACCCTAAACCTAACCTAACGCTGACCCTAGACATAACGCCTAACCCTCACCGAACCCTAAACCTATCCTTAACACTAACCTGCACACAAACCCAAACCCTAGCCCTCACCATAAAAATAACCCTCACCCTATCCTGAACTTCATCCAAACACTAACCATAACCTTAACCCTAAACCTAGACCTAACCCAAACCCTAACCTTAAACCTAACTCTAAGAATAACGCTAGTCCATCTGTAACCCTAAACCGAACACTTACAATAGCCCTGAACCTAACCCTAAAATAATCCTAATCCTAACCCTAGACCTAATCCTAACCCTACCCCTAACCCTGACCCTAAATAGAACACTAAGTCTAACCCTCAACATGGACCTAAACCTAATTCTTACCCTACACCTAACCCTAATCCTAAACCAAACCCTAACTCTGACTATAACCCTAATCGTAACAATTACCCTAAACCCTCACCTTAACTGGAAAACTAACCGTAACCCGCACCCTAAATCCTAACCGTATCCCACAACCCTAACCCTAATGCTATCCCTAACCCTAACCCTAACATTAACCTGAAACCCCTGAGCCCTAATGATAAACCTAACCCTAACACAAACCCTAACCCTAACACCAAAGCCTAGCAAAAACCTTAACACTAACTCTCACCCTAACTCTAACACTAACCCGAAACCGAATCATGCACCTAACCCTAAGCCTAAACCAAACCTAACCATGACCAGAACCGCAAGGCCTAACCGGAACCCTCACCCAAACCCTAACCCTAAACTACACCTCTAACCCCTAACGCCTTATCATAACGGTAATCCTAACCCTAACCAACCCTAACCCTAAAACTAACCCTCACCCCAACCACAAAGCCTAACACAACCATGACCCTAACCCTAAACGTAACACTAAACTTAACCCTAACCTTAAATCTAACCCTAACCCTAAAACTGAACACAACCCCTGAACGTAACCCTAACCCTGAACATAACCTTAACACTAACCTGAAAACAAGCCCAAACCTTAGCCATAACCCTAACCCTCACCCTATCTTAAACTTCACCCTATCCCTAACCTAAAACTCACCCTGACTTTAACCCTAACCCTCCCCAGAAACCTAACCCTCACCTTAACCTTGGCCCACCTGTAACCCGAAACCTAACCCTTACAATAACTCTGACCCTAATCCTCGCCCTAAACCTAATTCTAATTCTAACCCTGACCCTGACCCTAACCCTAACCTAACCTCAACCCTATCTTTAAGCCTACCATAAACTTAAACCTAACCCTAACCCTTAACCTTAACTCTAACCCTAACCCTAGCCCTAACCCTAACCTTAACGGTAACACTTACCCAGAACCCTCACCTTAACTGTAAATGTAACTCTAACTCTTACCCTAACCCTAAACTTAACCCTAATTATAACCTTAACCTAAACCTAACTGAAACAGTAACCCTTAACCCTAACTCTAATCCTAATCCTTAGCCTAAAACTAACCTTAACCCTAAACCTAACCCTAACCACTGACCCTAACTCTAACCCTAACCCTGAGCCGAACCCTCACCCTTAACCAGAATTTCACCCTAAAGCATAACGCTAAGCGTACCCTCACTTCATTCAAACCCGAACCCTAAGCAAAACTAACACTAACACTACACGTAACCCTAACCCTAAACCTAACCCTAACCCTGACTCTGACCTGAACCCAAACCCCTAACCCCAACCCTCTCGCTTCACATAAACTTCTCTGTAACCCTAGCCCTAAAACTAAACGTAACACTAAATCTCCCCTAACCCTGACCGTACCATAAACGTAACCCTAACTCTAAACTCAAAGCTAACCCTGACCCTAACCCTAACTCTAACCCTAATCCTAACCCTAAAACTTACCCTACACACTCAGCTTCAATGGAAACCTAGCACTAACCCTCATCTTACCATCTAAACCTAACCTCAACCCTTAACCTAACCCTATCTATAACCTTCACCTAGCCCTAAACCTAAACATGACTTAACCCTAACACTAACCCTAACCCTAAATCTAAACCTAACCTTAACCCTGCACTTAATCCTAACCTAAGCTCTAACCCTAACCCCTAACGCTAACCCTAAGCTCAACCCTCACCCTTCAATTAAACTTTACCCCAGCTGTAGCCCTAACCCTAAGCCGAACCCTAAACCTGACCCTAACATTAACCCAAACACCTAACCCTAACCCTAAGCCTAATCCTAAACCTAACCCTAACCTTAACCCAAATGCCTAACCCTAACCCTAACCCTCATCCTTAACCTAAACTTCACCCTAAACCTAAGGCTAACCCTAACGCTGAAAGTACAGCTAAGCCTTAACTATCCCCTGACTCTAGCCCTGACCCTAAACCTAATGCTAACCCTAGCCCTAACAGTAACACCCTAAAACATCAGCTTAATGGAAACTTAACACTAACCCTCCCATGAACCCCTAACCCTAACCCTACCCCGCATCCTACACCTAACCCAGACCTAAACCGAACCCTTTCTCTAACCCTAAATTAACCCTAACCTTAACTCTACCCTAACCCTAACAACAACTCTGAACCTGACCATAACCATCATCCTAAACCCTAGCACTAAGTCCAACTCTAAATCTAACCCTAAGCTAGCCCTACCCTTTACCGTAAACCTAGCCTTAACCCTAACCTTACCCCTACCCAAACCCTAACGCTATACCTAACCCGAACACTAACCTTAACCCTACTCTAACCTTAAGCCTAACCCTGACTATTAACTGAAACTTCACCCTAACCCTAAGCCTAACTCTAACTCTAACCCTAACCATAACAATTACCCTAAACCCTCGCCTTAACTGTAAACCTAACCCTAACCCTCACCCTAATCCTTAACCGTATCCCCAACCCTAAACCTGACGCTATCCCCAAACTTATCCCTAACCCTAACCCTAATACGAACAGTAACCCAAATCTAACCCTAACCCTAATATTAAACCTAAACTTAAATCTACCCTAACCATAAACCTAACCCTAACACCCTAAACCTAACGTCTAACACCGTCTATAATCCTAACCCTTACCATAACCCTCACCCTTAACCTAAACTTCACACTAACCCTAAACCTAACCTAACGCTGACCCTAGACATAACGCCTAACCCTCATCGAACCCTAAACCTATCCTTAACACTAACCTGCACACAAACCCAAACCCTAGCCCTCACCATAAAAATAACCCTCACCCTATCCTGAACTTCATCCAAACACTAACCATAACCTTAACCCTAAACCTAGACCTAACCCAAACCCTAACCTTAAACCTAACTCTAAGAATAACGCTAGTCCATCTGTAACCCTAAACCGAACACTTACAATAGCCCTGAACCTAACCCTAAAATAATCCTAATCCTAATCCTAACCCTAGACCTAATCCTAACCCTACCCCTAACCCTGACCCTAAATAGAACACTAAGTCTAACCCTCAACATGGACCTAAACCTAATTCTTACCCTACACCTAACCCTAATCCTAAACCAAACCCTAACTCTGACTATAACCCTAATCGTAACAATTACCCTAAACCCTCACCTTAACTGGAAAACTAACCGTAACCCGCACCCTAAATCCTAACCGTATCCCACAACCCTAACCCTAATGCTATCCCTAAGCCTAACCCTAACATTAACCTGAAACCCCTGAGCCCTAATGATAAACCTAACCCTAACACAAACCCTAACCCTAACACCAAAGCCTAGCAAAAACCTTAACACTAACTCTCACCCTAACTCTAACACTAACCCGAAACCGAATCATGCACCTAACCCTAAGCCTAAACCAAACCTAACCATGACCAGAACCGCAAGGCCTAACCGGAACCCTCACCCAAACCCTAACCCTAAACTACACCTCTAACCCCTAACGCCTTATCATAACGGTAATCCTAACCCTAACCAACCCTAACCCTAAAACTAACCCTCACCCCAACCACAAAGCCTAACACAACCATGACCCTAACCCTAAACGTAACACTAAACTTAACCCTAACCTTAAATCTAACCCTAACCCTAAAACTGAACACAACCCCTGAACGTAACCCTAACCCTGAACATAACCTTAACACTAACCTGAAAACAAGCCCAAACCTTAGCCATAACCCTAACCCTCACCCTATCTTAAACTTCACCCTATCCCTAACCTAAAACTCACCCTGACTTTAACCCTAACCCTCCCCATAAACCTAACCCTCACCTTAACCTTGGCCCACCTGTAACCCGAAACCTAACCCTTACAATAACTCTGACCCTAATCCTCGCCCTAAACCTAATTCTAATTCTAACCCTGACCCTGACCCTAACCCTAACCTAACCTCAACCCTATCTTTAAGCCTACCATAAACTTAAACCTAACCCTAACCCTTAACCTTAACTCTAACCCTAACCCTAGCCCTAACCCTAACCTTAACGGTAACACTTACCCAGAACCCTCACCTTAACTGTAAATGTAACTCTAACTCTTACCCTAACCCTAAACTTAACCCTAATTATAACCTTAACCTAAACCTAACTGAAACAGTAACCCTTAACCCTAACTCTAATCCTAATCCTTAGCCTAAAACTAACCTTAACCCTAAACCTAACCCTAACCACTGACCCTAACTCTAACCCTAACCCTGAGCCGAACCCTCACCCTTAACCAGAATTTCACCCTAAAGCATAACGCTAAGCGTACCCTCACTTCATTCAAACCCGAACCCTAAGCAAAACTAACACTAACACTACACGTAACCCTAACCCTAAACCTAACCCATAGAGAGATAGTATTCTGAACCCAAACCCCTAACCCCAACCCTCTCGCTTCACATAAACTTCTCTGTAACCCTAGCCCTAAAACTAAACGTAACACTAAATCTCCCCTAACCCTGACCGTACCATAAACGTAACCCTAACTCTAAACTCAAAGCTAACCCTGACCCTAACCCTAACTCTAACCCTAATCCTAACCCTAAAACTTACCCTACACACTCAGCTTCAATGGAAACCTAGCACTAACCCTCATCTTACCATCTAAACCTAACCTCAACCCTTAACCTAACCCTATCTATAACCTTCACCTAGCTCTAAACCTAAACATGACTTAACCCTAACACTAACCCTAACCCTAAATCTAAACCTAACCTTAACCCTGCACTTAATCCTAACCTAAGCTCTAACCGTAACCCCTAACGCTAACCCTAAGCTCAACCCTCACCCTTCAATTAAACTTTACCCCAGCTGTAGCCCTAACCCTAAGCCGAACCCTAAACCTGACCCTAACATTAACCCAAACACCTAAACCTAACCCTAAGCCTAATCCTAAACCTAACCCTAACCTTAACCCAAATGCCTAACCCTAACCCTAACCCTCATCCTTAACCTAAACTTCACCCTAAACCTAAGGCTAACCCTAACGCTGAAAGTACAGCTAAGCCTTAACTATCCCCTGACTCTAGCCCTGACCCTAAACCTAATGCTAACCCTAGCCCTAACAGTAACACCCTAAAACATCAGCTTAATGGAAACTTAACACTAACCCTCCCATGAACCCCTAACCCTAACCCTACCCCGCATCCTACACCTAACCCAGACCTAAACCTAACCCTTTCTCTAACCCTAAATTAACCCTAACCTTAACTCTACCCTAACCCTAACAACAACTCTGAACCTGACCATAACCATCATCCTAAACCCTAGCACTAACTCCAACTCTAAATCTAACCCTAAGCTAGCCCTACCCTTTACCGTAAACCTAGCCTTAACCCTAACCTTACCCCTACCCAAACCCTAACGCTATACCTAACCCGAACACTAACCTTAACCCTACTCTAACCTTAAGCCTAACCCTGACTATTAACTGAAACTTCACCCTAACCCTAAGCCTAACTCTAACTCTAACCCTAACCATAACAATTACCCTAAACCCTCGCCTTAACTGTAAACCTAACCCTAACCCTCACCCTAATCCTTAACCGTATCCCCAACCCTAAACCTGACGCTATCCCCAAACTTATCCCTAACCCTAACCCTAATACGAACAGTAACCCAAATCTAACCCTAACCCTAATATTAAACCTAAACTTAAATCTACCCTAACCATAAACCTAACCCTAACACCCTAAACCTAACGTCTAACACCGTCTATAATCCTAACCCTTACCATAACCCTCACCCTTAACCTAAACTTCACACTAACCCTAAACCTAACCTAACGCTGACCCTAGACATAACGCCTAACCCTCATCGAACCCTAAACCTATCCTTAACACTAACCTGCACACAAACCCAAACCCTAGCCCTCACCATAAAAATAACCCTCACCCTATCCTGAACTTCATCCAAACACTAACCATAACCTTAACCCTAAACCTAGACCTAACCCAAACCCTAACCTTAAACCTAACTCTAAGAATAACGCTAGTCCATCTGTAACCCTAAACCGAACACTTACAATAGCCCTGAACCTAACCCTAAAATAATCCTAATCCTAATCCTAACCCTAGACCTAATCCTAACCCTACCCCTAACCCTGACCCTAAATAGAACACTAAGTCTAACCCTCAACATGGACCTAAACCTAATTCTTACCCTACACCTAACCCTAATCCTAAACCAAACCCTAACTCTGACTATAACCCTAATCGTAACAATTACCCTCAACCCTCACCTTAACTGGAAAACTAACCGTAACCCGCACCCTAAATCCTAACCGTATCCCACAACCCTAACCCTAATGCTATCCCTAAGCCTAACCCTAACATTAACCTGAAACCCCTGAGCCCTAATGATAAACCTAACCCTAACACAAACCCTAACCCTAACACCAAAGCCTAGCAAAAACCTTAACACTAACTCTCACCCTAACTCTAACACTAACCCGAAACCGAATCATGCACCTAACCCTAAGCCTAAACCAAACCTGACCATGACCAGAACCGCAAGGCCTAACCGGAACCCTCACCCAAACCCTAACCCTAAACTACACCTCTAACCCCTAACGCCTTATCATAACGGTAATCCTAACCCTAACCAACCCTAACCCTAAAACTAACCCTCACCCCAACCACAAAGCCTAACACAACCATGACCCTAACCCTAAACGTAACACTAAACTTAACCCTAACCTTAAATCTAACCCTAACCCTAAAACTGAACACAACCCCTGAACGTAACCCTAACCCTGAACATAACCTTAACACTAACCTGAAAACAAGCCCAAACCTTAGCCATAACCCTAACCCTCACCCTATCTTAAACTTCACCCTATCCCTAACCTAAAACTCACCCTGACTTTAACCCTAACCCTCCCCATAAACCTAACCCTCACCTTAACCTTGGCCCACCTGTAACCCGAAACCTAACCCTTACAATAACTCTGACCCTAATCCTCGCCCTAAACCTAATTCTAATTCTAACCCTGACCCTGACCCTAACCCTAACCTAACCTCAACCCTATCTTTAAGCCTACCATAAACTTAAACCTAACCCTAACCCTTAACCTTAACTCTAACCCTAACCCTAGCCCTAACCCTAACCTTAACGGTAACACTTACCCAGAACCCTCACCTTAACTGTAAATGTAACTCTAACTCTTACCCTAACCCTAAACTTAACCCTAATTATAACCTTAACCTAAACCTAACTGAAACAGTAACCCTTAACCCTAACTCTAATCCTAATCCTTAGCCTAAAACTAACCTTAACCCTAAACCTAACCCTAACCACTGACCCTAACTCTAACCCTAACCCTGAGCCGAACCCTCACCCTTAACCAGAATTTCACCCTAAAGCATAACGCTAAGCGTACCCTCACTTCATTCAAACCCGAACCCTAAGCAAAACTAACACTAACACTACACGTAACCCTAACCCTAAACCTAACCCTAACCCTGACTCTGACCTGAACCCAAACCCCTAACCCCAACCCTCTCGCTTCACATAAACTTCTCTGTAACCCTAGCCCTAAAACTAAACGTAACACTAAATCTCCCCTAACCCTGACCGTACCATAAACGTAACCCTAACTCTAAACTCAAAGCTAACCCTGACCCTAACCCTAACTCTAACCCTAATCCTAACCCTAAAACTTACCCTACACACTCAGCTTCAATGGAAACCTAGCACTAACCCTCATCTTACCATCTAAACCTAACCTCAACCCTTAACCTAACCCTATCTATAACCTTCACCTAGCCCTAAACCTAAACATGACTTAACCCTAACACTAACCCTAACCCTAAATCTAAACCTAACCTTAACCCTGCACTTAATCCTAACCTAAGCTCTAACCCTAACCCCTAACGCTAACCCTAAGCTCAACCCTCACCCTTCAATTAAACTTTACCCCAGCTGTAGCCCTAACCCTAAGCCGAACCCTAAACCTGACCCTAACATTAACCCAAACACCTAACCCTAACCCTAAGCCTAATCCTAAACCTAACCCTAACCTTAACCCAAATGCCTAACCCTAACCCTAACCCTCATCCTTAACCTAAACTTCACCCTAAACCTAAGGCTAACCCTAACGCTGAAAGTACAGCTAAGCCTTAACTATCCCCTGACTCTAGCCCTGACCCTAAACCTAATGCTAACCCTAGCCCTAACAGTAACACCCTAAAACATCAGCTTAATGGAAACTTAACACTAACCCTCCCATGAACCCCTAACCCTAACCCTACCCCGCATCCTACACCTAACCCAGACCTAAACCTAACCCTTTCTCTAACCCTAAATTAACCCTAACCTTAACTCTACCCTAACCCTAACAACAACTCTGAACCTGACCATAACCATCATCCTAAACCCTAGCACTAACTCCAACTCTAAATCTAACCCTAAGCTAGCCCTACCCTTTACCGTAAACCTAGCCTTAACCCTAACCTTACCCCTACCCAAACCCTAACGCTATACCTAACCCGAACACTAACCTTAACCCTACTCTAACCTTAAGCCTAACCCTGACTATTAACTGAAACTTCACCCTAACCCTAAGCCTAACTCTAACTCTAACCCTAACCATAACAATTACCCTAAACCCTCGCCTTAACTGTAAACCTAACCCTAACCCTCACCCTAATCCTTAACCGTATCCCCAACCCTAAACCTGACGCTATCCCCAAACTTATCCCTAACCCTAACCCTAATACGAACAGTAACCCAAATCTAACCCTAACCCTAATATTAAACCTAAACTTAAATCTACCCTAACCATAAACCTAACCCTAACACCCTAAACCTAACGTCTAACACCGTCTATAATCCTAACCCTTACCATAACCCTCACCCTTAACCTAAACTTCACACTAACCCTAAACCTAACCTAACGCTGACCCTAGACATAACGCCTAACCCTCACCGAACCCTAAACCTATCCTTAACACTAACCTGCACACAAACCCAAACCCTAGCCCTCACCATAAAAATAACCCTCACCCTATCCTGAACTTCATCCAAACACTAACCATAACCTTAACCCTAAACCTAGACCTAACCCAAACCCTAACCTTAAACCTAACTCTAAGAATAACGCTAGTCCATCTGTAACCCTAAACCGAACACTTACAATAGCCCTGAACCTAACCCTAAAATAATCCTAATCCTAACCCTAGACCTAATCCTAACCCTACCCCTAACCCTGACCCTAAATAGAACACTAAGTCTAACCCTCAACATGGACCTAAACCTAATTCTTACCCTACACCTAACCCTAATCCTAAACCAAACCCTAACTCTGACTATAACCCTAATCGTAACAATTACCCTAAACCCTCACCTTAACTGGAAAACTAACCGTAACCCGCACCCTAAATCCTAACCGTATCCCACAACCCTAACCCTAATGCTATCCCTAACCCTAACCCTAACATTAACCTGAAACCCCTGAGCCCTAATGATAAACCTAACCCTAACACAAACCCTAACCCTAACACCAAAGCCTAGCAAAAACCTTAACACTAACTCTCACCCTAACTCTAACACTAACCCGAAACCGAATCATGCACCTAACCCTAAGCCTAAACCAAACCTAACCATGACCAGAACCGCAAGGCCTAACCGGAACCCTCACCCAAACCCTAACCCTAAACTACACCTCTAACCCCTAACGCCTTATCATAACGGTAATCCTAACCCTAACCAACCCTAACCCTAAAACTAACCCTCACCCCAACCACAAAGCCTAACACAACCATGACCCTAACCCTAAACGTAACACTAAACTTAACCCTAACCTTAAATCTAACCCTAACCCTAAAACTGAACACAACCCCTGAACGTAACCCTAACCCTGAACATAACCTTAACACTAACCTGAAAACAAGCCCAAACCTTAGCCATAACCCTAACCCTCACCCTATCTTAAACTTCACCCTATCCCTAACCTAAAACTCACCCTGACTTTAACCCTAACCCTCCCCAGAAACCTAACCCTCACCTTAACCTTGGCCCACCTGTAACCCGAAACCTAACCCTTACAATAACTCTGACCCTAATCCTCGCCCTAAACCTAATTCTAATTCTAACCCTGACCCTGACCCTAACCCTAACCTAACCTCAACCCTATCTTTAAGCCTACCATAAACTTAAACCTAACCCTAACCCTTAACCTTAACTCTAACCCTAACCCTAGCCCTAACCCTAACCTTAACGGTAACACTTACCCAGAACCCTCACCTTAACTGTAAATGTAACTCTAACTCTTACCCTAACCCTAAACTTAACCCTAATTATAACCTTAACCTAAACCTAACTGAAACAGTAACCCTTAACCCTAACTCTAATCCTAATCCTTAGCCTAAAACTAACCTTAACCCTAAACCTAACCCTAACCACTGACCCTAACTCTAACCCTAACCCTGAGCCGAACCCTCACCCTTAACCAGAATTTCACCCTAAAGCATAACGCTAAGCGTACCCTCACTTCATTCAAACCCGAACCCTAAGCAAAACTAACACTAACACTACACGTAACCCTAACCCTAAACCTAACCCTAACCCTGACTCTGACCTGAACCCAAACCCCTAACCCCAACCCTCTCGCTTCACATAAACTTCTCTGTAACCCTAGCCCTAAAACTAAACGTAACACTAAATCTCCCCTAACCCTGACCGTACCATAAACGTAACCCTAACTCTAAACTCAAAGCTAACCCTGACCCTAACCCTAACTCTAACCCTAATCCTAACCCTAAAACTTACCCTACACACTCAGCTTCAATGGAAACCTAGCACTAACCCTCATCTTACCATCTAAACCTAACCTCAACCCTTAACCTAACCCTATCTATAACCTTCACCTAGCCCTAAACCTAAACATGACTTAACCCTAACACTAACCCTAACCCTAAATCTAAACCTAACCTTAACCCTGCACTTAATCCTAACCTAAGCTCTAACCCTAACCCCTAACGCTAACCCTAAGCTCAACCCTCACCCTTCAATTAAACTTTACCCCAGCTGTAGCCCTAACCCTAAGCCGAACCCTAAACCTGACCCTAACATTAACCCAAACACCTAACCCTAACCCTAAGCCTAATCCTAAACCTAACCCTAACCTTAACCCAAATGCCTAACCCTAACCCTAACCCTCATCCTTAACCTAAACTTCACCCTAAACCTAAGGCTAACCCTAACGCTGAAAGTACAGCTAAGCCTTAACTATCCCCTGACTCTAGCCCTGACCCTAAACCTAATGCTAACCCTAGCCCTAACAGTAACACCCTAAAACATCAGCTTAATGGAAACTTAACACTAACCCTCCCATGAACCCCTAACCCTAACCCTACCCCGCATCCTACACCTAACCCAGACCTAAACCGAACCCTTTCTCTAACCCTAAATTAACCCTAACCTTAACTCTACCCTAACCCTAACAACAACTCTGAACCTGACCATAACCATCATCCTAAACCCTAGCACTAAGTCCAACTCTAAATCTAACCCTAAGCTAGCCCTACCCTTTACCGTAAACCTAGCCTTAACCCTAACCTTACCCCTACCCAAACCCTAACGCTATACCTAACCCGAACACTAACCTTAACCCTACTCTAACCTTAAGCCTAACCCTGACTATTAACTGAAACTTCACCCTAACCCTAAGCCTAACTCTAACTCTAACCCTAACCATAACAATTACCCTAAACCCTCGCCTTAACTGTAAACCTAACCCTAACCCTCACCCTAATCCTTAACCGTATCCCCAACCCTAAACCTGACGCTATCCCCAAACTTATCCCTAACCCTAACCCTAATACGAACAGTAACCCAAATCTAACCCTAACCCTAATATTAAACCTAAACTTAAATCTACCCTAACCATAAACCTAACCCTAACACCCTAAACCTAACGTCTAACACCGTCTATAATCCTAACCCTTACCATAACCCTCACCCTTAACCTAAACTTCACACTAACCCTAAACCTAACCTAACGCTGACCCTAGACATAACGCCTAACCCTCATCGAACCCTAAACCTATCCTTAACACTAACCTGCACACAAACCCAAACCCTAGCCCTCACCATAAAAATAACCCTCACCCTATCCTGAACTTCATCCAAACACTAACCATAACCTTAACCCTAAACCTAGACCTAACCCAAACCCTAACCTTAAACCTAACTCTAAGAATAACGCTAGTCCATCTGTAACCCTAAACCGAACACTTACAATAGCCCTGAACCTAACCCTAAAATAATCCTAATCCTAATCCTAACCCTAGACCTAATCCTAACCCTACCCCTAACCCTGACCCTAAATAGAACACTAAGTCTAACCCTCAACATGGACCTAAACCTAATTCTTACCCTACACCTAACCCTAATCCTAAACCAAACCCTAACTCTGACTATAACCCTAATTGTAACAATTACCCTAAACCCTCACCTTAACTGGAAAACTAACCGTAACCCGCACCCTAAATCCTAACCGTATCCCACAACCCTAACCCTAATGCTATCCCTAAGCCTAACCCTAACATTAACCTGAAACCCCTGAGCCCTAATGATAAACCTAACCCTAACACAAACCCTAACCCTAACACCAAAGCCTAGCAAAAACCTTAACACTAACTCTCACCCTAACTCTAACACTAACCCGAAACCGAATCATGCACCTAACCCTAAGCCTAAACCAAACCTAACCATGACCAGAACCGCAAGGCCTAACCGGAACCCTCACCCAAACCCTAACCCTAAACTACACCTCTAACCCCTAACGCCTTATCATAACGGTAATCCTAACCCTAACCAACCCTAACCCTAAAACTAACCCTCACCCCAACCACAAAGCCTAACACAACCATGACCCTAACCCTAAACGTAACACTAAACTTAACCCTAACCTTAAATCTAACCCTAACCCTAAAACTGAACACAACCCCTGAACGTAACCCTAACCCTGAACATAACCTTAACACTAACCTGAAAACAAGCCCAAACCTTAGCCATAACCCTAACCCTCACCCTATCTTAAACTTCACCCTATCCCTAACCTAAAACTCACCCTGACTTTAACCCTAACCCTCCCCATAAACCTAACCCTCACCTTAACCTTGGCCCACCTGTAACCCGAAACCTAACCCTTACAATAACTCTGACCCTAATCCTCGCCCTAAACCTAATTCTAATTCTAACCCTGACCCTGACCCTAACCCTAACCTAACCTCAACCCTATCTTTAAGCCTACCATAAACTTAAACCTAACCCTAACCCTTAACCTTAACTCTAACCCTAACCCTAGCCCTAACCCTAACCTTAACGGTAACACTTACCCAGAACCCTCACCTTAACTGTAAATGTAACTCTAACTCTTACCCTAACCCTAAACTTAACCCTAATTATAACCTTAACCTAAACCTAACTGAAACAGTAACCCTTAACCCTAACTCTAATCCTAATCCTTAGCCTAAAACTAACCTTAACCCTAAACCTAACCCTAACCACTGACCCTAACTCTAACCCTAACCCTGAGCCGAACCCTCACCCTTAACCAGAATTTCACCCTAAAGCATAACGCTAAGCGTACCCTCACTTCATTCAAACCCGAACCCTAAGCAAAACTAACACTAACACTACACGTAACCCTAACCCTAAACCTAACCCTAACCCTGACTCTGACCTGAACCCAAACCCCTAACCCCAACCCTCTCGCTTCACATAAACTTCTCTGTAACCCTAGCCCTAAAACTAAACGTAACACTAAATCTCCCCTAACCCTGACCGTACCATAAACGTAACCCTAACTCTAAACTCAAAGCTAACCCTGACCCTAACCCTAACTCTAACCCTAATCCTAACCCTAAAACTTACCCTACACACTCAGCTTCAATGGAAACCTAGCACTAACCATCATCTTACCATCTAAACCTAACCTCAACCCTTAACCTAACCCTATCTATAACCTTCACCTAGCTCTAAACCTAAACATGACTTAACCCTAACACTAACCCTAACCCTAAATCTAAACCTAACCTTAACCCTGCACTTAATCCTAACCTAAGCTCTAACCCTAACCCCTAACGCTAACCCTAAGCTCAACCCTCACCCTTCAATTAAACTTTACCCCAGCTGTAGCCCTAACCCTAAGCCGAACCCTAAACCTGACCCTAACATTAACCCAAACACCTAACCCTAACCCTAAGCCTAATCCTAAACCTAACCCTAACCTTAACCCAAATGCCTAACCCTAACCCTAACCCTCATCCTTAACCTAAACTTCACCCTAAACCTAAGGCTAACCCTAACGCTGAAAGTACAGCTAAGCCTTAACTATCCCCTGACTCTAGCCCTGACCCTAAACCTAATGCTAACCCTAGCCCTAACAGTAACACCCTAAAACATCAGCTTAATGGAAACTTAACACTAACCCTCCCATGAACCCCTAACCCTAACCCTACCCCGCATCCTACACCTAACCCAGACCTAAACCTAACCCTTTCTCTAACCCTAAATTAACCCTAACCTTAACTCTACCCTAACCCTAACAACAACTCTAAACCTGACCATAACCATCATCCTAAACCCTAGCACTAACTCCAACTCTAAATCTAACCCTAAGCTAGCCCTACCCTTTACCGTAAACCTAGCCTTAACCCTAACCTTACCCCTACCCAAACCCTAACGCTATACCTAACCCGAACACTAACCTTAACCCTACTCTAACCTTAAGCCTAACCCTGACTATTAACTGAAACTTCACCCTAACCCTAAGCCTAACTCTAACTCTAACCCTAACCATAACAATTACCCTAAACCCTCGCCTTAACTGTAAACCTAACCCTAACCCTCACCCTAATCCTTAACCGTATCCCCAACCCTAAACCTGACGCTATCCCCAAACTTATCCCTAACCCTAACCCTAATACGAACAGTAACCCAAATCTAACCCTAACCCTAATATTAAACCTAAACTTAAATCTACCCTAACCATAAACCTAACCCTAACACCCTAAACCTAACGTCTAACACCGTCTATAATCCTAACCCTTACCATAACCCTCACCCTTAACCTAAACTTCACACTAACCCTAAACCTAACCTAACGCTGACCCTAGACATAACGCCTAACCCTCATCGAACCCTAAACCTATCCTTAACACTAACCTGCACACAAACCCAAACCCTAGCCCTCACCATAAAAATAACCCTCACCCTATCCTGAACTTCATCCAAACACTAACCATAACCTTAACCCTAAACCTAGACCTAACCCAAACCCTAACCTTAAACCTAACTCTAAGAATAACGCTAGTCCATCTGTAACCCTAAACCGAACACTTACAATAGCCCTGAACCTAACCCTAAAATAATCCTAATCCTAATCCTAACCCTAGACCTAATCCTAACCCTACCCCTAACCCTGACCCTAAATAGAACACTAAGTCTAACCCTCAACATGGACCTAAACCTAATTCTTACCCTACACCTAACCCTAATCCTAAACCAAACCCTAACTCTGACTATAACCCTAATCGTAACAATTACCCTCAACCCTCACCTTAACTGGAAAACTAACCGTAACCCGCACCCTAAATCCTAACCGTATCCCACAACCCTAACCCTAATGCTATCCCTAACCCTAACCCTAACATTAACCTGAAACCCCTGAGCCCTAATGATAAACCTAACCCTAACACAAACCCTAACCCTAACACCAAAGCCTAGCAAAAACCTTAACACTAACTCTCACCCTAACTCTAACACTAACCCGAAACCGAATCATGCACCTAACCCTAAGCCTAAACCAAACCTAACCATGACCAGAACCGCAAGGCCTAACCGGAACCCTCACCCAAACCCTAACCCTAAACTACACCTCTAACCCCTAACGCCTTATCATAACGGTAATCCTAACCCTAACCAACCCTAACCCTAAAACTAACCCTCACCCCAACCACAAAGCCTAACACAACCATGACCCTAACCCTAAACGTAACACTAAACTTAACCCTAACCTTAAATCTAACCCTAACCCTAAAACTGAACACAACCCCTGAACGTAACCCTAACCCTGAACATAACCTTAACACTAACCTGAAAACAAGCCCAAACCTTAGCCATAACCCTAACCCTCACCCTATCTTAAACTTCACCCTATCCCTAACCTAAAACTCACCCTGACTTTAACCCTAACCCTCCCCATAAACCTAACCCTCACCTTAACCTTGGCCCACCTGTAACCCGAAACCTAACCCTTACAATAACTCTGACCCTAATCCTCGCCCTAAACCTAATTCTAATTCTAACCCTGACCCTGACCCTAACCCTAACCTAACCTCAACCCTATCTTTAAGCCTACCATAAACTTAAACCTAACCCTAACCCTTAACCTTAACTCTAACCCTAACCCTAGCCCTAACCCTAACCTTAACGGTAACACTTACCCAGAACCCTCACCTTAACTGTAAATGTAACTCTAACTCTTACCCTAACCCTAAACTTAACCCTAATTATAACCTTAACCTAAACCTAACTGAAACAGTAACCCTTAACCCTAACTCTAATCCTAATCCTTAGCCTAAAACTAACCTTAACCCTAAACCTAACCCTAACCACTGACCCTAACTCTAACCCTAACCCTGAGCCGAACCCTCACCCTTAACCAGAATTTCACCCTAAAGCATAACGCTAAGCGTACCCTCACTTCATTCAAACCCGAACCCTAAGCAAAACTAACACTAACACTACACGTAACCCTAACCCTAAACCTAACCCTAACCCTGACTCTGACCTGAACCCAAACCCCTAACCCCAACCCTCTCGCTTCACATAAACTTCTCTGTAACCCTAGCCCTAAAACTAAACGTAACACTAAATCTCCCCTAACCCTGACCGTACCATAAACGTAACCCTAACTCTAAACTCAAAGCTAACCCTGACCCTAACCCTAACTCTAACCCTAATCCTAACCCTAAAACTTACCCTACACACTCAGCTTCAATGGAAACCTAGCACTAACCCTCATCTTACCATCTAAACCTAACCTCAACCCTTAACCTAACCCTATCTATAACCTTCACCTAGCCCTAAACCTAAACATGACTTAACCCTAACACTAACCCTAACCCTAAATCTAAACCTAACCTTAACCCTGCACTTAATCCTAACCTAAGCTCTAACCGTAACCCCTAACGCTAACCCTAAGCTCAACCCTCACCCTTCAATTAAACTTTACCCCAGCTGTAGCCCTAACCCTAAGCCGAACCCTAAACCTGACCCTAACATTAACCCAAACACCTAACCCTAACCCTAAGCCTAATCCTAAACCTAACCCTAACCTTAACCCAAATGCCTAACCCTAACCCTAACCCTCATCCTTAACCTAAACTTCACCCTAAACCTAAGGCTAACCCTAACGCTGAAAGTACAGCTAAGCCTTAACTATCCCCTGACTCTAGCCCTGACCCTAAACCTAATGCTAACCCTAGCCCTAACAGTAACACCCTAAAACATCAGCTTAATGGAAACTTAACACTAACCCTCCCATGAACCCCTAACCCTAACCCTACCCCGCATCCTACACCTAACCCAGACCTAAACCGAACCCTTTCTCTAACCCTAAATTAACCCTAACCTTAACTCTACCCTAACCCTAACAACAACTCTGAACCTGACCATAACCATCATCCTAAACCCTAGCACTAAGTCCAACTCTAAATCTAACCCTAAGCTAGCCCTACCCTTTACCGTAAACCTAGCCTTAACCCTAACCTTACCCCTACCCAAACCCTAACGCTATACCTAACCCGAACACTAACCTTAACCCTACTCTAACCTTAAGCCTAACCCTGACTATTAACTGAAACTTCACCCTAACCCTAAGCCTAACTCTAACTCTAACCCTAACCATAACAATTACCCTAAACCCTCGCCTTAACTGTAAACCTAACCCTAACCTTCACCCTAATCCTTAACCGTATCCCCAACCCTAAACCTGACGCTATCCCCAAACTTATCCCTAACCCTAACCCTAATACGAACAGTAACCCAAATCTAACCCTAACCCTAATATTAAACCTAAACTTAAATCTACCCTAACCATAAACCTAACCCTAACACCCTAAACCTAACGTCTAACACCGTCTATAATCCTAACCCTTACCATAACCCTCACCCTTAACCTAAACTTCACACTAACCCTAAACCTAACCTAACGCTGACCCTAGACATAACGCCTAACCCTCACCGAACCCTAAACCTATCCTTAACACTAACCTGCACACAAACCCAAACCCTAGCCCTCACCATAAAAATAACCCTCACCCTATCCTGAACTTCATCCAAACACTAACCATAACCTTAACCCTAAACCTAGACCTAACCCAAACCCTAACCTTAAACCTAACTCTAAGAATAACGCTAGTCCATCTGTAACCCTAAACCGAACACTTACAATAGCCCTGAACCTAACCCGAAAATAATCCTAATCCTAACCCTAGACCTAATCCTAACCCTACCCCTAACCCTGACCCTAAATAGAACACTAAGTCTAACCCTCAACATGGACCTAAACCTAATTCTTACCCTACACCTAACCCTAATCCTAAACCAAACCCTAACTCTGACTATAACCCTAATCGTAACAATTACCCTAAACCCTCACCTTAACTGGAAAACTAACCGTAACCCGCACCCTAAATCCTAACCGTATCCCACAACCCTAACCCTAATGCTATCCCTAACCCTAACCCTAACATTAACCTGAAACCCCTGAGCCCTAATGATAAACCTAACCCTAACACAAACCCTAACCCTAACACCAAAGCCTAGCAAAAACCTTAACACTAACTCTCACCCTAACTCTAACACTAACCCGAAACCGAATCATGCACCTAACCCTAAGCCTAAACCAAACCTAACCATGACCAGAACCGCAAGGCCTAACCGGAACCCTCACCCAAACCCTAACCCTAAACTACACCTCTAACCCCTAACGCCTTATCATAACGGTAATCCTAACCCTAACCAACCCTAACCCTAAAACTAACCCTCACCCCAACCACAAAGCCTAACACAACCATGACCCTAACCCTAAACGTAACACTAAACTTAACCCTAACCTTAAATCTAACCCTAACCCTAAAACTGAACACAACCCCTGAACGTAACCCTAACCCTGAACATAACCTTAACACTAACCTGAAAACAAGCCCAAACCTTAGCCATAACCCTAACCCTCACCCTATCTTAAACTTCACCCTATCCCTAACCTAAAACTCACCCTGACTTTAACCCTAACCCTCCCCATAAACCTAACCCTCACCTTAACCTTGGCCCACCTGTAACCCGAAACCTAACCCTTACAATAACTCTGACCCTAATCCTCGCCCTAAACCTAATTCTAATTCTAACCCTGACCCTGACCCTAACCCTAACCTAACCTCAACCCTATCTTTAAGCCTACCATAAACTTAAACCTAACCCTAACCCTTAACCTTAACTCTAACCCTAACCCTAGCCCTAACCCTAACCTTAACGGTAACACTTACCCAGAACCCTCACCTTAACTGTAAATGTAACTCTAACTCTTACCCTAACCCTAAACTTAACCCTAATTATAACCTTAACCTAAACCTAACTGAAACAGTAACCCTTAACCCTAACTCTAATCCTAATCCTTAGCCTAAAACTAACCTTAACCCTAAACCTAACCCTAACCACTGACCCTAACTCTAACCCTAACCCTGAGCCGAACCCTCACCCTTAACCAGAATTTCACCCTAAAGCATAACGCTAAGCGTACCCTCACTTCATTCAAACCCGAACCCTAAGCAAAACTAACACTAACACTACACGTAACCCTAACCCTAAACCTAACCCTAACCCTGACTCTGACCTGAACCCAAACCCCTAACCCCAACCCTCTCGCTTCACATAAACTTCTCTGTAACCCTAGCCCTAAAACTAAACGTAACACTAAATCTCCCCTAACCCTGACCGTACCATAAACGTAACCCTAACTCTAAACTCAAAGCTAACCCTGACCCTAACCCTAACTCTAACCCTAATCCTAACCCTAAAACTTACCCTACACACTCAGCTTCAATGGAAACCTAGCACTAACCATCATCTTACCATCTAAACCTAACCTCAACCCTTAACCTAACCCTATCTATAACCTTCACCTAGCTCTAAACCTAAACATGACTTAACCCTAACACTAACCCTAACCCTAAATCTAAACCTAACCTTAACCCTGCACTTAATCCTAACCTAAGCTCTAACCCTAACCCCTAACGCTAACCCTAAGCTCAACCCTCACCCTTCAATTAAACTTTACCCCAGCTGTAGCCCTAACCCTAAGCCGAACCCTAAACCTGACCCTAACATTAACCCAAACACCTAACCCTAACCCTAAGCCTAATCCTAAACCTAACCCTAACCTTAACCCAAATGCCTAACCCTAACCCTAACCCTCATCCTTAACCTAAACTTCACCCTAAACCTAAGGCTAACCCTAACGCTGAAAGTACAGCTAAGCCTTAACTATCCCCTGACTCTAGCCCTGACCCTAAACCTAATGCTAACCCTAGCCCTAACAGTAACACCCTAAAACATCAGCTTAATGGAAACTTAACACTAACCCTCCCATGAACCCCTAACCCTAACCCTACCCCGCATCCTACACCTAACCCAGACCTAAACCTAACCCTTTCTCTAACCCTAAATTAACCCTAACCTTAACTCTACCCTAACCCTAACAACAACTCTAAACCTGACCATAACCATCATCCTAAACCCTAGCACTAACTCCAACTCTAAATCTAACCCTAAGCTAGCCCTACCCTTTACCGTAAACCTAGCCTTAACCCTAACCTTACCCCTACCCAAACCCTAACGCTATACCTAACCCGAACACTAACCTTAACCCTACTCTAACCTTAAGCCTAACCCTGACTATTAACTGAAACTTCACCCTAACCCTAAGCCTAACTCTAACTCTAACCCTAACCATAACAATTACCCTAAACCCTCGCCTTAACTGTAAACCTAACCCTAACCCTCACCCTAATCCTTAACCGTATCCCCAACCCTAAACCTGACGCTATCCCCAAACTTATCCCTAACCCTAACCCTAATACGAACAGTAACCCAAATCTAACCCTAACCCTAATATTAAACCTAAACTTAAATCTACCCTAACCATAAACCTAACCCTAACACCCTAAACCTAACGTCTAACACCGTCTATAATCCTAACCCTTACCATAACCCTCACCCTTAACCTAAACTTCACACTAACCCTAAACCTAACCTAACGCTGACCCTAGACATAACGCCTAACCCTCACCGAACCCTAAACCTATCCTTAACACTAACCTGCACACAAACCCAAACCCTAGCCCTCACCATAAAAATAACCCTCACCCTATCCTGAACTTCATCCAAACACTAACCATAACCTTAACCCTAAACCTAGACCTAACCCAAACCCTAACCTTAAACCTAACTCTAAGAATAACGCTAGTCCATCTGTAACCCTAAACCGAACACTTACAATAGCCCTGAACCTAACCCTAAAATAATCCTAATCCTAACCCTAGACCTAATCCTAACCCTACCCCTAACCCTGACCCTAAATAGAACACTAAGTCTAACCCTCAACATGGACCTAAACCTAATTCTTACCCTACACCTAACCCTAATCCTAAACCAAACCCTAACTCTGACTATAACCCTAATCGTAACAATTACCCTAAACCCTCACCTTAACTGGAAAACTAACCGTAACCCGCACCCTAAATCCTAACCGTATCCCACAACCCTAACCCTAATGCTATCCCTAAGCCTAACCCTAACATTAACCTGAAACCCCTGAGCCCTAATGATAAACCTAACCCTAACACAAACCCTAACCCTAACACCAAAGCCTAGCAAAAACCTTAACACTAACTCTCACCCTAACTCTAACACTAACCCGAAACCGAATCATGCACCTAACCCTAAGCCTAAACCAAACCTAACCATGACCAGAACCGCAAGGCCTAACCGGAACCCTCACCCAAACCCTAACCCTAAACTACACCTCTAACCCCTAACGCCTTATCATAACGGTAATCCTAACCCTAACCAACCCTAACACTAAAACTAACCCTCACCCCAACCACAAAGCCTAACACAACCATGACCCTAACCCTAAACGTAACACTAAACTTAACCCTAACCTTAAATCTAACCCTAACCCTAAAACTGAACACAACCCCTGAACGTAACCCTAACCCTGAACATAACCTTAACACTAACCTGAAAACAAGCCCAAACCTTAGCCATAACCCTAACCCTCACCCTATCTTAAACTTCACCCTATCCTTAACCTAAAACTCACCCTGACTTTAACCCTAACCCTCCCCATAAACCTAACCCTCACCTTAACCTTGGCCCACCTGTAACCCGAAACCTAACCCTTACAATAACTCTGACCCTAATCCTCGCCCTAAACCTAATTCTAATTCTAACCCTGACCCTAACCCTAACCTAACCTCAACCCTATCTTTAAGCCTACCATAAACTTAAACCTAACCCTAACCCTTAACCTTAACTCTAACCCTAACCCTAGCCCTAACCCTAACCTGAACGGTAACACTTACCCAGAACCCTCACCTTAACTGTAAATGTAACTCTAACTCTTACCCTAACCCTAAACTTAACCCTAATTATAACCTTAACCTAAACCTAACTGAAACAGTAACCCTTAACCCTAACTCTAATCCTAATCCTTAGCCTAAAACTAACCTTAACCCTAAACCTAACCCTAACCACTGACCCTAACTCTAACCCTAACCCTGAGCCGAACCCTCACCCTTAACCAGAATTTCACCCTAAAGCATAACGCTAAGCGTACCCTCACTTCATTCAAACCCGAACCCTAAGCAAAACTAACACTAACACTACACGTAACCCTAACCCTAAACCTAACCCTAACCCTGACTCTGACCTGAACCCAAACCCCTAACCCCAACCCTCTCGCTTCACATAAACTTCTCTGTAACCCTAGCCCTAAAACTAAACGTAACACTAAATCTCCCCTAACCCTGACCGTACCATAAACGTAACCCTAACTCTAAACTCAAAGCTAACCCTGACCCTAACCCTAACTCTAACCCTAATCCTAACCCTAAAACTTACCCTACACACTCAGCTTCAATGGAAACCTAGCACTAACCCTCATCTTACCATCTAAACCTAACCTCAACCCTTAACCTAACCCTATCTATAACCTTCACCTAGCCCTAAACCTAAACATGACTTAACCCTAACACTAACCCTAACCCTAAATCTAAACCTAACCTTAACCCTGCACTTAATCCTAACCTAAGCTCTAACCGTAACCCCTAACGCTAACCCTAAGCTCAACCCTCACCCTTCAATTAAACTTTACCCCAGCTGTAGCCCTAACCCTATGCCGAACCCTAAACCTGACCCTAACATTAACCCAAACACCTAACCCTAACCCTAAGCCTAATACTATCTCTCTATG